>NW_026974268.1:0-57054 GCF_037042905.1 Lytechinus pictus | reverse complement strand
TTCAATTACTTGTTGCGTTATATTCTCTCTTTCATGATCTCAGGTTAAATCTTCGGTCGAAAAATGGAAAAGTAAATTCATATGAATATATAACTATTTTCCTTGAGATATCCTTCTCAGTAGCAAACAAATGGTTTCCCGTCTTATATTCTAGCCAATGTCAAAGCTTTTAATAAAACTTCATGATTAGTGTTTGTATAAATTCTTCATTTCCAATGCAAACTTTGATTAGCGATAACTTGAAATCCACTTGTGCTCCAAATTTCATTTTTCTTTTAAAATAAAGCTCATGGAATTCTTCAAAAATTATGTAATCATGTATTTATCTTCAAAATCTCGCCTTAATGGCTTAAATCGCCATTTAAGTCTAAGTGTTCATTTGGTGAAAGAGTTTGGGTTATTTCTTCAATTACTTGTTGCGTTATATTCTCTCTTTCATGATCTCAGGTTAAATCTTCGGTCGAAAATGGAAAAGTAAATTCATATGAATATATAACTATTTTCCTTGAGATATCCTTCTCAGTAGCAAACAAATGGTTTCCCGTCTTATATTCTAGCCAATGTCAAAGCTTTTAATAAAACTTCATAATTAGTGTTTGTATAAATTCTTCATTTCCAATGCAAACTTTGATTAGCGATAACTTGAAATCCACTTGTGCTCCAAATTTCATTTTTCTTTTAAAATAAAGCTCATGGAATTCTTCAAAAATTATGTAATCATGTATTTGTCTTCAAAATCTCGCCTTAATGGTTTAAATCGCCATTTAAGTATAAGTGTTCATTTGCTGAATTTTGGACAGTCAGCGGTCGTGTGTACGTATGCTTATCCATATTAGATTAAACCTGTGGTTTGGTATATTTTATATTGTCTCAAAAGTAAAAGCTTGATGATTCTTCCATTTTTTCACCACATATGCAGTAACCTTATTTGGGAGATAAATGAACATATATATATTTTTGTTTTTATTAAAAAAACAAATGGTTTCCCGTCTGTAATTTCTAGCCAATGTCAAAGCTTTTAATAAAACTTCATAATTAGTGTTTGTATGAATTCTTCATTTCCAATGCAAACTTTGATTAGCGATAACTTGAAATCCACTTGTGCTCCAAATTTCATTTTTCTTTTAAAATAAAGCTCATGGATTTCTTCAAAAATTATGTAATCACGTATTTGTCTTCAAAATCTCGCCTTAATGGTTTAAATCGCCATTTAAGTCTAAGTGTTCATTTGGTGAAAGAGTTTGGGTTATTTCTTCAATTACTTGTTGCGTTATATTCTCTCTTTCATGATCTCAGGTTAAATCCTCGGTCGAAAAATGGAAAAGTAAATTCATATGAATATATAACTATTTTCCTTGAGATATCCTTCTCAGTAGCAAACAAATGGTTTCCCGTCTGTAATTTCTAGCCAATGTCAAAGCTTTTAATAAAACTTCATAATTAGTGTTTGTATAAATTCTTCATTTCCAATGCAAACTTTGATTAGCGATAACTTGAAATCCACTTGTGCTCCAAATTTCATTTTTCTTTTAAAATAAAGCTCATGGAATTCTTCAAAAATTATGTAATCATGTATTTGTCTTCAAAATCTCGCCTTAATGGTTTAAATCGCCATTTAAGTATAAGTGTTCATTTGCTGAATTTTGGACAGTCAGCGGTCGTGTGTACGTATGCTTATCCATATTAGATTAAACCTGTGGTTTGGTATATTTTATCTTGTCTCAAAAGTAAAAGCTTGATGATTCTTCCATTTTTTCACCACATATGCAGTAACCTTATTTGGGAGATAAATGAACATATATATATTTTTGTTTTTATTCAAAAAACAAATGGTTTCCCGTCTGTAATTTCTAGCCAATGTCAAAGCTTTTAATAAAACTTCATAATTAGTGTTTGTATGAATTCTTCATTTCCAATGCAAACTTTGATTAGCGATAACTTGAAATCCACTTGTGCTCCAAATTTCATTTTTCTTTTAAAATAAAGCTCATGGAATTCTTCAAAAATTATGTAATCATGTATTTGTCTTCAAAATCTCGCCTTAATGGTTTAAATCGCCATTTAAGTCTAAGTGTTCATTTGGTGAAAGAGTTTGGGTTATTTCTTCAATTACTTGTTGCGTTATATTCTCTCTTTCATGATCTCAGGTTAAATCTTCGGTCGAAAAATGGAAAAGTAAATTCATATGAATATATAACTATTTTCCTTGAGATATCCTTCTCAGTAGCAAACAAATGGTTTCCCGTCTTATATTCTAGCCAATGTCAAAGCTTTTAATAAAACTTCATGATTAGTGTTTGTATAAATTCTTCATTTCAATGCAAACTTTGATTAGCGATAACTTGAAATCCACTTGTGCTCCAAATTTCATTTTTCTTTTAAAATAAAGCTCATGGAATTCTTCAAAAATTATGTAATCATGTATTTATCTTCAAAATCTCGCCTTAATGGCTTAAATCGCCATTTAAGTCTAAGTGTTCATTTGGTGAAAGAGTTTGGGTTATTTCTTCAATTACTTGTTGCGTTATATTCTCTCTTTCATGATCTCAGGTTAAATCTTCGGTCGAAAAATGGAAAAGTAAATTCATATGAATATATAACTATTTTCCTTGAGATATCCTTCTCAGTAGCAAACAAATGGTTTCCCGTCTTATATTCTAGCCAATGTCAAAGCTTTTAATAAAACTTCATAATTAGTGTTTGTATAAATTCTTCATTTCCAATGCAAACTTTGATTAGCGATAACTTGAAATCCACTTGTGCTCCAAATTTCATTTTTCTTTTAAAATAAAGCTCATGGAATTCTTCAAAAATTATGTAATCATGTATTTGTCTTCAAAATCTCGCCTTAATGGTTTAAATCGCCATTTAAGTATAAGTGTTCATTTGCTGAATTTTGGACAGTCAGCGGTCGTGTGTACGTATGCTTATCCATATTAGATTAAACCTGTGGTTTGGTATATTTTATCTTGTCTCAAAAGTAAAAGCTTGATGATTCTTCCATTTTTTCACCACATATGCAGTAACCTTATTTGGGAGATAAATGAACATATATATATTTTTGTTTTTATTAAAAAAACAAATGGTTTCCCGTCTGTAATTTCTAGCCAATGTCAAAGCTTTTAATAAAACTTCATAATTAGTGTTTGTATGAATTCTTCATTTCCAATGCAAACTTTGATTAGCGATAACTTGAAATCCACTTGTGCTCCAAATTTCATTTTTCTTTTAAAATAAAGCTCATGGATTTCTTCAAAAATTATGTAATCACGTATTTGTCTTCAAAATCTCGCCTTAATGGTTTAAATCGCCATTTAAGTCTAAGTGTTCATTTGGTGAAAGAGTTTGGGTTATTTCTTCAATTACTTGTTGCGTTATATTCTCTCTTTCATGATCTCAGGTTAAATCCTCGGTCGAAAAATGGAAAAGTAAATTCATATGAATATATAACTATTTTCCTTGAGATATCCTTCTCAGTAGCAAACAAATGGTTTCCCGTCTGTAATTTCTAGCCAATGTCAAAGCTTTTAATAAAACTTCATAATTAGTGTTTGTATAAATTCTTCATTTCCAATGCAAACTTTGATTAGCGATAACTTGAAATCCACTTGTGCTCCAAATTTCATTTTTCTTTTAAAATAAAGCTCATGGAATTCTTCAAAAATTATGTAATCACGTATTTGTCTTCAAAATCTCGCCTTAATGGTTTAAATCGCCATTTAAGTCTAAGTGTTCATTTGGTGAAAGAGTTTGGGTTATTTCTTCAATTACTTGTTGCGTTATATTCTCTCTTTCATGATCTCAGGTTAAATCCTCGGTCGAAAAATGGAAAAGTAAATTCATATGAATATATAACTATTTTCCTTGAGATATCCTTCTCAGTAGCAAACAAATGGTTTCCCGTCTGTAATTTCTAGCCAATGTCAAAGCTTTTAATAAAACTTCATAATTAGTGTTTGTATAAATTCTTCATTTCCAATGCAAACTTTGATTAGCGATAACTTGAAATCCACTTGTGCTCCAAATTTCATTTTTCTTTTAAAATAAAGCTCATGGAATTCTTCAAAAATTATGTAATCATGTATTTGTCTTCAAAATCTCGCCTTAATGGTTTAAATCGCCATTTAAGTATAAGTGTTCATTTGCTGAATTTTGGACAGTCAGCGGTCGTGTGTACGTATGCTTATCCATATTAGATTAAACCTGTGGTTTGGTATATTTTATCTTGTCTCAAAAGTAAAAGCTTGATGATTCTTCCATTTTTTCACCACATATGCAGTAACCTTATTTGGGAGATAAATGAACATATATATATTTTTGTTTTTATTCAAAAAACAAATGGTTTCCCGTCTGTAATTTCTAGCCAATGTCAAAGCTTTTAATAAAACTTCATAATTAGTGTTTGTATGAATTCTTCATTTCCAATGCAAACTTTGATTAGCGATAACTTGAAATCCACTTGTGCTCCAAATTTCATTTTTCTTTTAAAATAAAGCTCATGGATTTCTTCAAAAATTATGTAATCATGTATTTATCTTCAAAATCTCGCCTTAATGGCTTAAATCGCCATTTAAGTCTAAGTGTTCATTTGGTGAAAGAGTTTGGGTTATTTCTTCAATTACTTGTTGCGTTATATTCTCTCTTTCATGATCTCAGGTTAAATCCTCGGTCGAAAAATGGAAAAGTAAATTCATATGAATATATAACTATTTTCCTTGAGATATCCTTCTCAGTAGCAAACAAATGGTTTCCCGTCTGTAATTTCTAGCCAATGTCAAAGCTTTTAATAAAACTTCATAATTAGTGTTTGTATAAATTCTTCATTTCCAATGCAAACTTTGATTAGCGATAACTTGAAATCCACTTGTGCTCCAAATTTCATTTTTCTTTTAAAATAAAGCTCATGGAATTCTTCAAAAATTATGTAATCATGTATTTGTCTTCAAAATCTCGCCTTAATGGTTTAAATCGCCATTTAAGTATAAGTGTTCATTTGCTGAATTTTGGACAGTCAGCGGTCGTGTGTACGTATGCTTATCCATATTAGATTAAACCTGTGGTTTGGTATATTTTATCTTGTCTCAAAAGTAAAAGCTTGATGATTCTTCCATTTTTTCACCACATATGCAGTAACCTTATTTGGGAGATAAATGAACATATATATATTTTTGTTTTTATTCAAAAAACAAATGGTTTCCCGTCTGTAATTTCTAGCCAATGTCAAAGCTTTTAATAAAACTTCATAATTAGTGTTTGTATGAATTCTTCATTTCCAATGCAAACTTTGATTAGCGATAACTTGAAATCCACTTGTGCTCCAAATTTCATTTTTCTTTTAAAATAAAGCTCATGGATTTCTTCAAAAATTATGTAATCATGTATTTATCTTCAAAATCTCGCCTTAATGGCTTAAATCGCCATTTAAGTCTAAGTGTTCATTTGGTGAAAGAGTTTGGGTTATTTCTTCAATTACTTGTTGCGTTATATTCTCTCTTTCATGATCTCAGGTTAAATCCTCGGTCGAAAAATGGAAAAGTAAATTCATATGAATATATAACTATTTTCCTTGAGATATCCTTCTCAGTAGCAAACAAATGGTTTCCCGTCTGTAATTTCTAGCCAATGTCAAAGCTTTTAATAAAACTTCATAATTAGTGTTTGTATAAATTCTTCATTTCCAATGCAAACTTTGATTAGCGATAACTTGAAATCCACTTGTGCTCCAAATTTCATTTTTCTTTTAAAATAAAGCTCATGGAATTCTTCAAAAATTATGTAATCATGTATTTGTCTTCAAAATCTCGCCTTAATGGTTTAAATCGCCATTTAAGTATAAGTGTTCATTTGCTGAATTTTGGACAGTCAGCGGTCGTGTGTACGTATGCTTATCCATATTAGATTAAACCTGTGGTTTGGTATATTTTATCTTGTCTCAAAAGTAAAAGCTTGATGATTCTTCCATTTTTTCACCACATATGCAGTAACCTTATTTGGGAGATAAATGAACATATATATATTTTTGTTTTTATTCAAAAAACAAATGGTTTCCCGTCTGTAATTTCTAGCCAATGTCAAAGCTTTTAATAAAACTTCATAATTAGTGTTTGTATGAATTCTTCATTTCCAATGCAAACTTTGATTAGCGATAACTTGAAATCCACTTGTGCTCCAAATTTCATTTTTCTTTTAAAATAAAGCTCATGGATTTCTTCAAAAATTATGTAATCATGTATTTATCTTCAAAATCTCGCCTTAATGGCTTAAATCGCCATTTAAGTCTAAGTGTTCATTTGGTGAAAGAGTTTGGGTTATTTCTTCAATTACTTGTTGCGTTATATTCTCTCTTTCATGATCTCAGGTTAAATCTTCGGTCGAAAAATGGAAAAGTAAATTCATATGAATATATAACTATTATCCTTGAGATATCCTTCTCAGTAGCAAACAAATGGTTTCCCGTCTTATATTCTAGCCAATGTCAAAGCTTTTAATAAAACTTCATAATTAGTGTTTGTATAAATTCTTCATTTCCAATGCAAACTTTGATTAGCGATAACTTGAAATCCACTTGTGCTCCAAATTTCATTTTTCTTTTAAAATAAAGCTCATGGATTTCTTCAAAAATTATGTAATCATGTATTTATCTTCAAAATCTCGCCTTAATGGCTTAAATCGCCATTTAAGTCTAAGTGTTCATTTGGTGAAAGAGTTTGGGTTATTTCTTCAATTACTTGTTGCGTTATATTCTCTCTTTCATGATCTCAGGTTAAATCCTCGGTCGAAAAATGGAAAAGTAAATTCATATGAATATATAACTATTTTCCTTGAGATATCCTTCTCAGTAGCAAACAAATGGTTTCCCGTCTGTAATTTCTAGCCAATGTCAAAGCTTTTAATAAAACTTCATAATTAGTGTTTGTATAAATTCTTCATTTCCAATGCAAACTTTGATTAGCGATAACTTGAAATCCACTTGTGCTCCAAATTTCATTTTTCTTTTAAAATAAAGCTCATGGAATTCTTCAAAAATTATGTAATCACGTATTTGTCTTCAAAATCTCGCCTTAATGGTTTAAATCGCCATTTAAGTCTAAGTGTTCATTTGGTGAAAGAGTTTGGGTTATTTCTTCAATTACTTGTTGCGTTATATTCTCTCTTTCATGATCTCAGGTTAAATCCTCGGTCGAAAAATGGAAAAGTAAATTCATATGAATATATAACTATTTTCCTTGAGATATCCTTCTCAGTAGCAAACAAATGGTTTCCCGTCTGTAATTTCTAGCCAATGTCAAAGCTTTTAATAAAACTTCATAATTAGTGTTTGTATAAATTCTTCATTTCCAATGCAAACTTTGATTAGCGATAACTTGAAATCCACTTGTGCTCCAAATTTCATTTTTCTTTTAAAATAAAGCTCATGGAATTCTTCAAAAATTATGTAATCATGTATTTGTCTTCAAAATCTCGCCTTAATGGTTTAAATCGCCATTTAAGTATAAGTGTTCATTTGCTGAATTTTGGACAGTCAGCGGTCGTGTGTACGTATGCTTATCCATATTAGATTAAACCTGTGGTTTGGTATATTTTATCTTGTCTCAAAAGTAAAAGCTTGATGATTCTTCCATTTTTTCACCACATATGCAGTAACCTTATTTGGGAGATAAATGAACATATATATATTTTTGTTTTTATTAAAAAAACAAATGGTTTCCCGTCTGTAATTTCTAGCCAATGTCAAAGCTTTTAATAAAACTTCATAATTAGTGTTTGTATGAATTCTTCATTTCCAATGCAAACTTTGATTAGCGATAACTTGAAATCCACTTGTGCTCCAAATTTCATTTTTCTTTTAAAATAAAGCTCATGGATTTCTTCAAAAATTATGTAATCACGTATTTGTCTTCAAAATCTCGCCTTAATGGTTTAAATCGCCATTTAAGTCTAAGTGTTCATTTGGTGAAAGAGTTTGGGTTATTTCTTCAATTACTTGTTGCGTTATATTCTCTCTTTCATGATCTCAGGTTAAATCCTCGGTCGAAAAATGGAAAAGTAAATTCATATGAATATATAACTATTTTCCTTGAGATATCCTTCTCAGTAGCAAACAAATGGTTTCCCGTCTGTAATTTCTAGCCAATGTCAAAGCTTTTAATAAAACTTCATAATTAGTGTTTGTATAAATTCTTCATTTCCAATGCAAACTTTGATTAGCGATAACTTGAAATCCACTTGTGCTCCAAATTTCATTTTTCTTTTAAAATAAAGCTCATGGAATTCTTCAAAAATTATGTAATCACGTATTTGTCTTCAAAATCTCGCCTTAATGGTTTAAATCGCCATTTAAGTCTAAGTGTTCATTTGGTGAAAGAGTTTGGGTTATTTCTTCAATTACTTGTTGCGTTATATTCTCTCTTTCATGATCTCAGGTTAAATCCTCGGTCGAAAAATGGAAAAGTAAATTCATATGAATATATAACTATTTTCCTTGAGATATCCTTCTCAGTAGCAAACAAATGGTTTCCCGTCTGTAATTTCTAGCCAATGTCAAAGCTTTTAATAAAACTTCATAATTAGTGTTTGTATAAATTCTTCATTTCCAATGCAAACTTTGATTAGCGATAACTTGAAATCCACTTGTGCTCCAAATTTCATTTTTCTTTTAAAATAAAGCTCATGGAATTCTTCAAAAATTATGTAATCATGTATTTGTCTTCAAAATCTCGCCTTAATGGTTTAAATCGCCATTTAAGTATAAGTGTTCATTTGCTGAATTTTGGACAGTCAGCGGTCGTGTGTACGTATGCTTATCCATATTAGATTAAACCTGTGGTTTGGTATATTTTATCTTGTCTCAAAAGTAAAAGCTTGATGATTCTTCCATTTTTTCACCACATATGCAGTAACCTTATTTGGGAGATAAATGAACATATATATATTTTTGTTTTTATTCAAAAAACAAATGGTTTCCCGTCTGTAATTTCTAGCCAATGTCAAAGCTTTTAATAAAACTTCATAATTAGTGTTTGTATGAATTCTTCATTTCCAATGCAAACTTTGATTAGCGATAACTTGAAATCCACTTGTGCTCCAAATTTCATTTTTCTTTTAAAATAAAGCTCATGGATTTCTTCAAAAATTATGTAATCATGTATTTATCTTCAAAATCTCGCCTTAATGGCTTAAATCGCCATTTAAGTCTAAGTGTTCATTTGGTGAAAGAGTTTGGGTTATTTCTTCAATTACTTGTTGCGTTATATTCTCTCTTTCATGATCTCAGGTTAAATCTTCGGTCGAAAAATGGAAAAGTAAATTCATATGAATATATAACTATTATCCTTGAGATATCCTTCTCAGTAGCAAACAAATGGTTTCCCGTCTTATATTCTAGCCAATGTCAAAGCTTTTAATAAAACTTCATAATTAGTGTTTGTATAAATTCTTCATTTCCAATGCAAACTTTGATTAGCGATAACTTGAAATCCACTTGTGCTCCAAATTTCATTTTTCTTTTAAAATAAAGCTCATGGATTTCTTCAAAAATTATGTAATCATGTATTTATCTTCAAAATCTCGCCTTAATGGCTTAAATCGCCATTTAAGTCTAAGTGTTCATTTGGTGAAAGAGTTTGGGTTATTTCTTCAATTACTTGTTGCGTTATATTCTCTCTTTCATGATCTCAGGTTAAATCCTCGGTCGAAAAATGGAAAAGTAAATTCATATGAATATATAACTATTTTCCTTGAGATATCCTTCTCAGTAGCAAACAAATGGTTTCCCGTCTGTAATTTCTAGCCAATGTCAAAGCTTTTAATAAAACTTCATAATTAGTGTTTGTATAAATTCTTCATTTCCAATGCAAACTTTGATTAGCGATAACTTGAAATCCACTTGTGCTCCAAATTTCATTTTTCTTTTAAAATAAAGCTCATGGAATTCTTCAAAAATTATGTAATCATGTATTTGTCTTCAAAATCTCGCCTTAATGGTTTAAATCGCCATTTAAGTATAAGTGTTCATTTGCTGAATTTTGGACAGTCAGCGGTCGTGTGTACGTATGCTTATCCATATTAGATTAAACCTGTGGTTTGGTATATTTTATCTTGTCTCAAAAGTAAAAGCTTGATGATTCTTCCATTTTTTCACCACATATGCAGTAACCTTATTTGGGAGATAAATGAACATATATATATTTTTGTTTTTATTCAAAAAACAAATGGTTTCCCGTCTGTAATTTCTAGCCAATGTCAAAGCTTTTAATAAAACTTCATAATTAGTGTTTGTATGAATTCTTCATTTCCAATGCAAACTTTGATTAGCGATAACTTGAAATCCACTTGTGCTCCAAATTTCATTTTTCTTTTAAAATAAAGCTCATGGATTTCTTCAAAAATTATGTAATCATGTATTTATCTTCAAAATCTCGCCTTAATGGCTTAAATCGCCATTTAAGTCTAAGTGTTCATTTGGTGAAAGAGTTTGGGTTATTTCTTCAATTACTTGTTGCGTTATATTCTCTCTTTCATGATCTCAGGTTAAATCTTCGGTCGAAAAATGGAAAAGTAAATTCATATGAATATATAACTATTATCCTTGAGATATCCTTCTCAGTAGCAAACAAATGGTTTCCCGTCTTATATTCTAGCCAATGTCAAAGCTTTTAATAAAACTTCATAATTAGTGTTTGTATAAATTCTTCATTTCCAATGCAAACTTTGATTAGCGATAACTTGAAATCCACTTGTGCTCCAAATTTCATTTTTCTTTTAAAATAAAGCTCATGGATTTCTTCAAAAATTATGTAATCATGTATTTATCTTCAAAATCTCGCCTTAATGGCTTAAATCGCCATTTAAGTCTAAGTGTTCATTTGGTGAAAGAGTTTGGGTTATTTCTTCAATTACTTGTTGCGTTATATTCTCTCTTTCATGATCTCAGGTTAAATCCTCGGTCGAAAAATGGAAAAGTAAATTCATATGAATATATAACTATTTTCCTTGAGATATCCTTCTCAGTAGCAAACAAATGGTTTCCCGTCTGTAATTTCTAGCCAATGTCAAAGCTTTTAATAAAACTTCATAATTAGTGTTTGTATAAATTCTTCATTTCCAATGCAAACTTTGATTAGCGATAACTTGAAATCCACTTGTGCTCCAAATTTCATTTTTCTTTTAAAATAAAGCTCATGGAATTCTTCAAAAATTATGTAATCACGTATTTGTCTTCAAAATCTCGCCTTAATGGTTTAAATCGCCATTTAAGTCTAAGTGTTCATTTGGTGAAAGAGTTTGGGTTATTTCTTCAATTACTTGTTGCGTTATATTCTCTCTTTCATGATCTCAGGTTAAATCCTCGGTCGAAAAATGGAAAAGTAAATTCATATGAATATATAACTATTTTCCTTGAGATATCCTTCTCAGTAGCAAACAAATGGTTTCCCGTCTGTAATTTCTAGCCAATGTCAAAGCTTTTAATAAAACTTCATAATTAGTGTTTGTATAAATTCTTCATTTCCAATGCAAACTTTGATTAGCGATAACTTGAAATCCACTTGTGCTCCAAATTTCATTTTTCTTTTAAAATAAAGCTCATGGAATTCTTCAAAAATTATGTAATCATGTATTTGTCTTCAAAATCTCGCCTTAATGGTTTAAATCGCCATTTAAGTATAAGTGTTCATTTGCTGAATTTTGGACAGTCAGCGGTCGTGTGTACGTATGCTTATCCATATTAGATTAAACCTGTGGTTTGGTATATTTTATCTTGTCTCAAAAGTAAAAGCTTGATGATTCTTCCATTTTTTCACCACATATGCAGTAACCTTATTTGGGAGATAAATGAACATATATATATTTTTGTTTTTATTAAAAAAACAAATGGTTTCCCGTCTGTAATTTCTAGCCAATGTCAAAGCTTTTAATAAAACTTCATAATTAGTGTTTGTATGAATTCTTCATTTCCAATGCAAACTTTGATTAGCGATAACTTGAAATCCACTTGTGCTCCAAATTTCATTTTTCTTTTAAAATAAAGCTCATGGATTTCTTCAAAAATTATGTAATCATGTATTTATCTTCAAAATCTCGCCTTAATGGCTTAAATCGCCATTTAAGTCTAAGTGTTCATTTGGTGAAAGAGTTTGGGTTATTTCTTCAATTACTTGTTGCGTTATATTCTCTCTTTCATGATCTCAGGTTAAATCTTCGGTCGAAAAATGGAAAAGTAAATTCATATGAATATATAACTATTATCCTTGAGATATCCTTCTCAGTAGCAAACAAATGGTTTCCCGTCTTATATTCTAGCCAATGTCAAAGCTTTTAATAAAACTTCATAATTAGTGTTTGTATAAATTCTTCATTTCCAATGCAAACTTTGATTAGCGATAACTTGAAATCCACTTGTGCTCCAAATTTCATTTTTCTTTTAAAATAAAGCTCATGGATTTCTTCAAAAATTATGTAATCATGTATTTATCTTCAAAATCTCGCCTTAATGGCTTAAATCGCCATTTAAGTCTAAGTGTTCATTTGGTGAAAGAGTTTGGGTTATTTCTTCAATTACTTGTTGCGTTATATTCTCTCTTTCATGATCTCAGGTTAAATCCTCGGTCGAAAAATGGAAAAGTAAATTCATATGAATATATAACTATTTTCCTTGAGATATCCTTCTCAGTAGCAAACAAATGGTTTCCCGTCTGTAATTTCTAGCCAATGTCAAAGCTTTTAATAAAACTTCATAATTAGTGTTTGTATAAATTCTTCATTTCCAATGCAAACTTTGATTAGCGATAACTTGAAATCCACTTGTGCTCCAAATTTCATTTTTCTTTTAAAATAAAGCTCATGGAATTCTTCAAAAATTATGTAATCACGTATTTGTCTTCAAAATCTCGCCTTAATGGTTTAAATCGCCATTTAAGTCTAAGTGTTCATTTGGTGAAAGAGTTTGGGTTATTTCTTCAATTACTTGTTGCGTTATATTCTCTCTTTCATGATCTCAGGTTAAATCCTCGGTCGAAAAATGGAAAAGTAAATTCATATGAATATATAACTATTTTCCTTGAGATATCCTTCTCAGTAGCAAACAAATGGTTTCCCGTCTGTAATTTCTAGCCAATGTCAAAGCTTTTAATAAAACTTCATAATTAGTGTTTGTATAAATTCTTCATTTCCAATGCAAACTTTGATTAGCGATAACTTGAAATCCACTTGTGCTCCAAATTTCATTTTTCTTTTAAAATAAAGCTCATGGAATTCTTCAAAAATTATGTAATCATGTATTTGTCTTCAAAATCTCGCCTTAATGGTTTAAATCGCCATTTAAGTATAAGTGTTCATTTGCTGAATTTTGGACAGTCAGCGGTCGTGTGTACGTATGCTTATCCATATTAGATTAAACCTGTGGTTTGGTATATTTTATCTTGTCTCAAAAGTAAAAGCTTGATGATTCTTCCATTTTTTCACCACATATGCAGTAACCTTATTTGGGAGATAAATGAACATATATATATTTTTGTTTTTATTAAAAAAACAAATGGTTTCCCGTCTGTAATTTCTAGCCAATGTCAAAGCTTTTAATAAAACTTCATAATTAGTGTTTGTATGAATTCTTCATTTCCAATGCAAACTTTGATTAGCGATAACTTGAAATCCACTTGTGCTCCAAATTTCATTTTTCTTTTAAAATAAAGCTCATGGATTTCTTCAAAAATTATGTAATCACGTATTTGTCTTCAAAATCTCGCCTTAATGGTTTAAATCGCCATTTAAGTCTAAGTGTTCATTTGGTGAAAGAGTTTGGGTTATTTCTTCAATTACTTGTTGCGTTATATTCTCTCTTTCATGATCTCAGGTTAAATCCTCGGTCGAAAAATGGAAAAGTAAATTCATATGAATATATAACTATTTTCCTTGAGATATCCTTCTCAGTAGCAAACAAATGGTTTCCCGTCTGTAATTTCTAGCCAATGTCAAAGCTTTTAATAAAACTTCATAATTAGTGTTTGTATAAATTCTTCATTTCCAATGCAAACTTTGATTAGCGATAACTTGAAATCCACTTGTGCTCCAAATTTCATTTTTCTTTTAAAATAAAGCTCATGGAATTCTTCAAAAATTATGTAATCACGTATTTGTCTTCAAAATCTCGCCTTAATGGTTTAAATCGCCATTTAAGTCTAAGTGTTCATTTGGTGAAAGAGTTTGGGTTATTTCTTCAATTACTTGTTGCGTTATATTCTCTCTTTCATGATCTCAGGTTAAATCCTCGGTCGAAAAATGGAAAAGTAAATTCATATGAATATATAACTATTTTCCTTGAGATATCCTTCTCAGTAGCAAACAAATGGTTTCCCGTCTGTAATTTCTAGCCAATGTCAAAGCTTTTAATAAAACTTCATAATTAGTGTTTGTATAAATTCTTCATTTCCAATGCAAACTTTGATTAGCGATAACTTGAAATCCACTTGTGCTCCAAATTTCATTTTTCTTTTAAAATAAAGCTCATGGAATTCTTCAAAAATTATGTAATCATGTATTTGTCTTCAAAATCTCGCCTTAATGGTTTAAATCGCCATTTAAGTATAAGTGTTCATTTGCTGAATTTTGGACAGTCAGCGGTCGTGTGTACGTATGCTTATCCATATTAGATTAAACCTGTGGTTTGGTATATTTTATCTTGTCTCAAAAGTAAAAGCTTGATGATTCTTCCATTTTTTCACCACATATGCAGTAACCTTATTTGGGAGATAAATGAACATATATATATTTTTGTTTTTATTCAAAAAACAAATGGTTTCCCGTCTGTAATTTCTAGCCAATGTCAAAGCTTTTAATAAAACTTCATAATTAGTGTTTGTATGAATTCTTCATTTCCAATGCAAACTTTGATTAGCGATAACTTGAAATCCACTTGTGCTCCAAATTTCATTTTTCTTTTAAAATAAAGCTCATGGATTTCTTCAAAAATTATGTAATCATGTATTTATCTTCAAAATCTCGCCTTAATGGCTTAAATCGCCATTTAAGTCTAAGTGTTCATTTGGTGAAAGAGTTTGGGTTATTTCTTCAATTACTTGTTGCGTTATATTCTCTCTTTCATGATCTCAGGTTAAATCCTCGGTCGAAAAATGGAAAAGTAAATTCATATGAATATATAACTATTTTCCTTGAGATATCCTTCTCAGTAGCAAACAAATGGTTTCCCGTCTGTAATTTCTAGCCAATGTCAAAGCTTTTAATAAAACTTCATAATTAGTGTTTGTATAAATTCTTCATTTCCAATGCAAACTTTGATTAGCGATAACTTGAAATCCACTTGTGCTCCAAATTTCATTTTTCTTTTAAAATAAAGCTCATGGAATTCTTCAAAAATTATGTAATCACGTATTTGTCTTCAAAATCTCGCCTTAATGGTTTAAATCGCCATTTAAGTCTAAGTGTTCATTTGGTGAAAGAGTTTGGGTTATTTCTTCAATTACTTGTTGCGTTATATTCTCCCTTTCATGATCTCAGGTTAAATCCTCGGTCGAAAAATGGAAAAGTAAATTCATATGAATATATAACTATTTTCCTTGAGATATCCTTCTCAGTAGCAAACAAATGGTTTCCCGTCTGTAATTTCTAGCCAATGTCAAAGCTTTTAATAAAACTTCATAATTAGTGTTTGTATAAATTCTTCATTTCCAATGCAAACTTTGATTAGCGATAACTTGAAATCCACTTGTGCTCCAAATTTCATTTTTCTTTTAAAATAAAGCTCATGGAATTCTTCAAAAATTATGTAATCATGTATTTGTCTTCAAAATCTCGCCTTAATGGTTTAAATCGCCATTTAAGTATAAGTGTTCATTTGCTGAATTTTGGACAGTCAGCGGTCGTGTGTACGTATGCTTATCCATATTAGATTAAACCTGTGGTTTGGTATATTTTATCTTGTCTCAAAAGTAAAAGCTTGATGATTCTTCCATTTTTTCACCACATATGCAGTAACCTTATTTGGGAGATAAATGAACATATATATATTTTTGTTTTTATTCAAAAAACAAATGGTTTCCCGTCTGTAATTTCTAGCCAATGTCAAAGCTTTTAATAAAACTTCATAATTAGTGTTTGTATGAATTCTTCATTTCCAATGCAAACTTTGATTAGCGATAACTTGAAATCCACTTGTGCTCCAAATTTCATTTTTCTTTTAAAATAAAGCTCATGGATTTCTTCAAAAATTATGTAATCACGTATTTGTCTTCAAAATCTCGCCTTAATGGTTTAAATCGCCATTTAAGTCTAAGTGTTCATTTGGTGAAAGAGTTTGGGTTATTTCTTCAATTACTTGTTGCGTTATATTCTCTCTTTCATGATCTCAGGTTAAATCCTCGGTCGAAAAATGGAAAAGTAAATTCATATGAATATATAACTATTTTCCTTGAGATATCCTTCTCAGTAGCAAACAAATGGTTTCCCGTCTGTAATTTCTAGCCAATGTCAAAGCTTTTAATAAAACTTCATAATTAGTGTTTGTATAAATTCTTCATTTCCAATGCAAACTTTGATTAGCGATAACTTGAAATCCACTTGTGCTCCAAATTTCATTTTTCTTTTAAAATAAAGCTCATGGAATTCTTCAAAAATTATGTAATCACGTATTTGTCTTCAAAATCTCGCCTTAATGGTTTAAATCGCCATTTAAGTCTAAGTGTTCATTTGGTGAAAGAGTTTGGGTTATTTCTTCAATTACTTGTTGCGTTATATTCTCCCTTTCATGATCTCAGGTTAAATCCTCGGTCGAAAAATGGAAAAGTAAATTCATATGAATATATAACTATTTTCCTTGAGATATCCTTCTCAGTAGCAAACAAATGGTTTCCCGTCTGTAATTTCTAGCCAATGTCAAAGCTTTTAATAAAACTTCATAATTAGTGTTTGTATAAATTCTTCATTTCCAATGCAAACTTTGATTAGCGATAACTTGAAATCCACTTGTGCTCCAAATTTCATTTTTCTTTTAAAATAAAGCTCATGGAATTCTTCAAAAATTATGTAATCATGTATTTGTCTTCAAAATCTCGCCTTAATGGTTTAAATCGCCATTTAAGTATAAGTGTTCATTTGCTGAATTTTGGACAGTCAGCGGTCGTGTGTACGTATGCTTATCCATATTAGATTAAACCTGTGGTTTGGTATATTTTATCTTGTCTCAAAAGTAAAAGCTTGATGATTCTTCCATTTTTTCACCACATATGCAGTAACCTTATTTGGGAGATAAATGAACATATATATATTTTTGTTTTTATTCAAAAAACAAATGGTTTCCCGTCTGTAATTTCTAGCCAATGTCAAAGCTTTTAATAAAACTTCATAATTAGTGTTTGTATGAATTCTTCATTTCCAATGCAAACTTTGATTAGCGATAACTTGAAATCCACTTGTGCTCCAAATTTCATTTTTCTTTTAAAATAAAGCTCATGGATTTCTTCAAAAATTATGTAATCACGTATTTGTCTTCAAAATCTCGCCTTAATGGTTTAAATCGCCATTTAAGTCTAAGTGTTCATTTGGTGAAAGAGTTTGGGTTATTTCTTCAATTACTTGTTGCGTTATATTCTCTCTTTCATGATCTCAGGTTAAATCCTCGGTCGAAAAATGGAAAAGTAAATTCATATGAATATATAACTATTTTCCTTGAGATATCCTTCTCAGTAGCAAACAAATGGTTTCCCGTCTGTAATTTCTAGCCAATGTCAAAGCTTTTAATAAAACTTCATAATTAGTGTTTGTATAAATTCTTCATTTCCAATGCAAACTTTGATTAGCGATAACTTGAAATCCACTTGTGCTCCAAATTTCATTTTTCTTTTAAAATAAAGCTCATGGAATTCTTCAAAAATTATGTAATCACGTATTTGTCTTCAAAATCTCGCCTTAATGGTTTAAATCGCCATTTAAGTCTAAGTGTTCATTTGGTGAAAGAGTTTGGGTTATTTCTTCAATTACTTGTTGCGTTATATTCTCTCTTTCATGATCTCAGGTTAAATCCTCGGTCGAAAAATGGAAAAGTAAATTCATATGAATATATAACTATTTTCCTTGAGATATCCTTCTCAGTAGCAAACAAATGGTTTCCCGTCTGTAATTTCTAGCCAATGTCAAAGCTTTTAATAAAACTTCATAATTAGTGTTTGTATAAATTCTTCATTTCCAATGCAAACTTTGATTAGCGATAACTTGAAATCCACTTGTGCTCCAAATTTCATTTTTCTTTTAAAATAAAGCTCATGGAATTCTTCAAAAATTATGTAATCATGTATTTGTCTTCAAAATCTCGCCTTAATGGTTTAAATCGCCATTTAAGTATAAGTGTTCATTTGCTGAATTTTGGACAGTCAGCGGTCGTGTGTACGTATGCTTATCCATATTAGATTAAACCTGTGGTTTGGTATATTTTATCTTGTCTCAAAAGTAAAAGCTTGATGATTCTTCCATTTTTTCACCACATATGCAGTAACCTTATTTGGGAGATAAATGAACATATATATATTTTTGTTTTTATTCAAAAAACAAATGGTTTCCCGTCTGTAATTTCTAGCCAATGTCAAAGCTTTTAATAAAACTTCATAATTAGTGTTTGTATGAATTCTTCATTTCCAATGCAAACTTTGATTAGCGATAACTTGAAATCCACTTGTGCTCCAAATTTCATTTTTCTTTTAAAATAAAGCTCATGGATTTCTTCAAAAATTATGTAATCATGTATTTATCTTCAAAATCTCGCCTTAATGGCTTAAATCGCCATTTAAGTCTAAGTGTTCATTTGGTGAAAGAGTTTGGGTTATTTCTTCAATTACTTGTTGCGTTATATTCTCTCTTTCATGATCTCAGGTTAAATCCTCGGTCGAAAAATGGAAAAGTAAATTCATATGAATATATAACTATTTTCCTTGAGATATCCTTCTCAGTAGCAAACAAATGGTTTCCCGTCTGTAATTTCTAGCCAATGTCAAAGCTTTTAATAAAACTTCATAATTAGTGTTTGTATAAATTCTTCATTTCCAATGCAAACTTTGATTAGCGATAACTTGAAATCCACTTGTGCTCCAAATTTCATTTTTCTTTTAAAATAAAGCTCATGGAATTCTTCAAAAATTATGTAATCACGTATTTGTCTTCAAAATCTCGCCTTAATGGTTTAAATCGCCATTTAAGTCTAAGTGTTCATTTGGTGAAAGAGTTTGGGTTATTTCTTCAATTACTTGTTGCGTTATATTCTCCCTTTCATGATCTCAGGTTAAATCCTCGGTCGAAAAATGGAAAAGTAAATTCATATGAATATATAACTATTTTCCTTGAGATATCCTTCTCAGTAGCAAACAAATGGTTTCCCGTCTGTAATTTCTAGCCAATGTCAAAGCTTTTAATAAAACTTCATAATTAGTGTTTGTATAAATTCTTCATTTCCAATGCAAACTTTGATTAGCGATAACTTGAAATCCACTTGTGCTCCAAATTTCATTTTTCTTTTAAAATAAAGCTCATGGAATTCTTCAAAAATTATGTAATCATGTATTTGTCTTCAAAATCTCGCCTTAATGGTTTAAATCGCCATTTAAGTATAAGTGTTCATTTGCTGAATTTTGGACAGTCAGCGGTCGTGTGTACGTATGCTTATCCATATTAGATTAAACCTGTGGTTTGGTATATTTTATCTTGTCTCAAAAGTAAAAGCTTGATGATTCTTCCATTTTTTCACCACATATGCAGTAACCTTATTTGGGAGATAAATGAACATATATATATTTTTGTTTTTATTCAAAAAACAAATGGTTTCCCGTCTGTAATTTCTAGCCAATGTCAAAGCTTTTAATAAAACTTCATAATTAGTGTTTGTATGAATTCTTCATTTCCAATGCAAACTTTGATTAGCGATAACTTGAAATCCACTTGTGCTCCAAATTTCATTTTTCTTTTAAAATAAAGCTCATGGATTTCTTCAAAAATTATGTAATCATGTATTTATCTTCAAAATCTCGCCTTAATGGCTTAAATCGCCATTTAAGTCTAAGTGTTCATTTGGTGAAAGAGTTTGGGTTATTTCTTCAATTACTTGTTGCGTTATATTCTCTCTTTCATGATCTCAGGTTAAATCTTCGGTCGAAAAATGGAAAAGTAAATTCATATGAATATATAACTATTATCCTTGAGATATCCTTCTCAGTAGCAAACAAATGGTTTCCCGTCTTATATTCTAGCCAATGTCAAAGCTTTTAATAAAACTTCATAATTAGTGTTTGTATAAATTCTTCATTTCCAATGCAAACTTTGATTAGCGATAACTTGAAATCCACTTGTGCTCCAAATTTCATTTTTCTTTTAAAATAAAGCTCATGGATTTCTTCAAAAATTATGTAATCATGTATTTATCTTCAAAATCTCGCCTTAATGGCTTAAATCGCCATTTAAGTCTAAGTGTTCATTTGGTGAAAGAGTTTGGGTTATTTCTTCAATTACTTGTTGCGTTATATTCTCTCTTTCATGATCTCAGGTTAAATCCTCGGTCGAAAAATGGAAAAGTAAATTCATATGAATATATAACTATTTTCCTTGAGATATCCTTCTCAGTAGCAAACAAATGGTTTCCCGTCTGTAATTTCTAGCCAATGTCAAAGCTTTTAATAAAACTTCATAATTAGTGTTTGTATAAATTCTTCATTTCCAATGCAAACTTTGATTAGCGATAACTTGAAATCCACTTGTGCTCCAAATTTCATTTTTCTTTTAAAATAAAGCTCATGGAATTCTTCAAAAATTATGTAATCACGTATTTGTCTTCAAAATCTCGCCTTAATGGTTTAAATCGCCATTTAAGTCTAAGTGTTCATTTGGTGAAAGAGTTTGGGTTATTTCTTCAATTACTTGTTGCGTTATATTCTCTCTTTCATGATCTCAGGTTAAATCTTCGGTCGAAAAATGGAAAAGTAAATTCATATGAATATATAACTATTATCCTTGAGATATCCTTCTCAGTAGCAAACAAATGGTTTCCCGTCTTATATTCTAGCCAATGTCAAAGCTTTTAATAAAACTTCATAATTAGTGTTTGTATAAATTCTTCATTTACAATGCAAACTTTGATTAGCGATAACTTGAAATCCACTTGTGCTCCAAATTTCATTTTTCTTTTAAAATAAAGCTCATGGATTTCTTCAAAAATTATGTAATCATGTATTTATCTTCAAAATCTCGCCTTAATGGCTTAAATCGCCATTTAAGTCTAAGTGTTCATTTGGTGAAAGAGTTTGGGTTATTTCTTCAATTACTTGTTGCGTTATATTCTCTCTTTCATGATCTCAGGTTAAATCCTCGGTCGAAAAATGGAAAAGTAAATTCATATGAATATATAACTATTTTCCTTGAGATATCCTTCTCAGTAGCAAACAAATGGTTTCCCGTCTGTAATTTCTAGCCAATGTCAAAGCTTTTAATAAAACTTCATAATTAGTGTTTGTATAAATTCTTCATTTCCAATGCAAACTTTGATTAGCGATAACTTGAAATCCACTTGTGCTCCAAATTTCATTTTTCTTTTAAAATAAAGCTCATGGAATTCTTCAAAAATTATGTAATCACGTATTTGTCTTCAAAATCTCGCCTTAATGGTTTAAATCGCCATTTAAGTCTAAGTGTTCATTTGGTGAAAGAGTTTGGGTTATTTCTTCAATTACTTGTTGCGTTATATTCTCTCTTTCATGATCTCAGGTTAAATCCTCGGTCGAAAAATGGAAAAGTAAATTCATATGAATATATAACTATTTTCCTTGAGATATCCTTCTCAGTAGCAAACAAATGGTTTCCCGTCTGTAATTTCTAGCCAATGTCAAAGCTTTTAATAAAACTTCATAATTAGTGTTTGTATAAATTCTTCATTTCCAATGCAAACTTTGATTAGCGATAACTTGAAATCCACTTGTGCTCCAAATTTCATTTTTCTTTTAAAATAAAGCTCATGGAATTCTTCAAAAATTATGTAATCATGTATTTGTCTTCAAAATCTCGCCTTAATGGTTTAAATCGCCATTTAAGTATAAGTGTTCATTTGCTGAATTTTGGACAGTCAGCGGTCGTGTGTACGTATGCTTATCCATATTAGATTAAACCTGTGGTTTGGTATATTTTATCTTGTCTCAAAAGTAAAAGCTTGATGATTCTTCCATTTTTTCACCACATATGCAGTAACCTTATTTGGGAGATAAATGAACATATATATATTTTTGTTTTTATTAAAAAAACAAATGGTTTCCCGTCTGTAATTTCTAGCCAATGTCAAAGCTTTTAATAAAACTTCATAATTAGTGTTTGTATGAATTCTTCATTTCCAATGCAAACTTTGATTAGCGATAACTTGAAATCCACTTGTGCTCCAAATTTCATTTTTCTTTTAAAATAAAGCTCATGGATTTCTTCAAAAATTATGTAATCATGTATTTATCTTCAAAATCTCGCCTTAATGGCTTAAATCGCCATTTAAGTCTAAGTGTTCATTTGGTGAAAGAGTTTGGGTTATTTCTTCAATTACTTGTTGCGTTATATTCTCTCTTTCATGATCTCAGGTTAAATCTTCGGTCGAAAAATGGAAAAGTAAATTCATATGAATATATAACTATTATCCTTGAGATATCCTTCTCAGTAGCAAACAAATGGTTTCCCGTCTTATATTCTAGCCAATGTCAAAGCTTTTAATAAAACTTCATAATTAGTGTTTGTATAAATTCTTCATTTCCAATGCAAACTTTGATTAGCGATAACTTGAAATCCACTTGTGCTCCAAATTTCATTTTTCTTTTAAAATAAAGCTCATGGATTTCTTCAAAAATTATGTAATCATGTATTTATCTTCAAAATCTCGCCTTAATGGCTTAAATCGCCATTTAAGTCTAAGTGTTCATTTGGTGAAAGAGTTTGGGTTATTTCTTCAATTACTTGTTGCGTTATATTCTCTCTTTCATGATCTCAGGTTAAATCCTCGGTCGAAAAATGGAAAAGTAAATTCATATGAATATATAACTATTTTCCTTGAGATATCCTTCTCAGTAGCAAACAAATGGTTTCCCGTCTGTAATTTCTAGCCAATGTCAAAGCTTTTAATAAAACTTCATAATTAGTGTTTGTATAAATTCTTCATTTCCAATGCAAACTTTGATTAGCGATAACTTGAAATCCACTTGTGCTCCAAATTTCATTTTTCTTTTAAAATAAAGCTCATGGAATTCTTCAAAAATTATGTAATCACGTATTTGTCTTCAAAATCTCGCCTTAATGGTTTAAATCGCCATTTAAGTCTAAGTGTTCATTTGGTGAAAGAGTTTGGGTTATTTCTTCAATTACTTGTTGCGTTATATTCTCTCTTTCATGATCTCAGGTTAAATCCTCGGTCGAAAAATGGAAAAGTAAATTCATATGAATATATAACTATTTTCCTTGAGATATCCTTCTCAGTAGCAAACAAATGGTTTCCCGTCTGTAATTTCTAGCCAATGTCAAAGCTTTTAATAAAACTTCATAATTAGTGTTTGTATAAATTCTTCATTTCCAATGCAAACTTTGATTAGCGATAACTTGAAATCCACTTGTGCTCCAAATTTCATTTTTCTTTTAAAATAAAGCTCATGGAATTCTTCAAAAATTATGTAATCATGTATTTGTCTTCAAAATCTCGCCTTAATGGTTTAAATCGCCATTTAAGTATAAGTGTTCATTTGCTGAATTTTGGACAGTCAGCGGTCGTGTGTACGTATGCTTATCCATATTAGATTAAACCTGTGGTTTGGTATATTTTATCTTGTCTCAAAAGTAAAAGCTTGATGATTCTTCCATTTTTTCACCACATATGCAGTAACCTTATTTGGGAGATAAATGAACATATATATATTTTTGTTTTTATTCAAAAAACAAATGGTTTCCCGTCTGTAATTTCTAGCCAATGTCAAAGCTTTTAATAAAACTTCATAATTAGTGTTTGTATGAATTCTTCATTTCCAATGCAAACTTTGATTAGCGATAACTTGAAATCCACTTGTGCTCCAAATTTCATTTTTCTTTTAAAATAAAGCTCATGGATTTCTTCAAAAATTATGTAATCATGTATTTATCTTCAAAATCTCGCCTTAATGGCTTAAATCGCCATTTAAGTCTAAGTGTTCATTTGGTGAAAGAGTTTGGGTTATTTCTTCAATTACTTGTTGCGTTATATTCTCTCTTTCATGATCTCAGGTTAAATCTTCGGTCGAAAAATGGAAAAGTAAATTCATATGAATATATAACTATTATCCTTGAGATATCCTTCTCAGTAGCAAACAAATGGTTTCCCGTCTTATATTCTAGCCAATGTCAAAGCTTTTAATAAAACTTCATAATTAGTGTTTGTATAAATTCTTCATTTCCAATGCAAACTTTGATTAGCGATAACTTGAAATCCACTTGTGCTCCAAATTTCATTTTTCTTTTAAAATAAAGCTCATGGATTTCTTCAAAAATTATGTAATCATGTATTTATCTTCAAAATCTCGCCTTAATGGCTTAAATCGCCATTTAAGTCTAAGTGTTCATTTGGTGAAAGAGTTTGGGTTATTTCTTCAATTACTTGTTGCGTTATATTCTCTCTTTCATGATCTCAGGTTAAATCCTCGGTCGAAAAATGGAAAAGTAAATTCATATGAATATATAACTATTTTCCTTGAGATATCCTTCTCAGTAGCAAACAAATGGTTTCCCGTCTGTAATTTCTAGCCAATGTCAAAGCTTTTAATAAAACTTCATAATTAGTGTTTGTATAAATTCTTCATTTCCAATGCAAACTTTGATTAGCGATAACTTGAAATCCACTTGTGCTCCAAATTTCATTTTTCTTTTAAAATAAAGCTCATGGAATTCTTCAAAAATTATGTAATCACGTATTTGTCTTCAAAATCTCGCCTTAATGGTTTAAATCGCCATTTAAGTATAAGTGTTCATTTGCTGAATTTTGGACAGTCAGCGGTCGTGTGTACGTATGCTTATCCATATTAGATTAAACCTGTGGTTTGGTATATTTTATCTTGTCTCAAAAGTAAAAGCTTGATGATTCTTCCATTTTTTCACCACATATGCAGTAACCTTATTTGGGAGATAAATGAACATATATATATTTTTGTTTTTATTCAAAAAACAAATGGTTTCCCGTCTGTAATTTCTAGCCAATGTCAAAGCTTTTAATAAAACTTCATAATTAGTGTTTGTATGAATTCTTCATTTCCAATGCAAACTTTGATTAGCGATAACTTGAAATCCACTTGTGCTCCAAATTTCATTTTTCTTTTAAAATAAAGCTCATGGATTTCTTCAAAAATTATGTAATCATGTATTTATCTTCAAAATCTCGCCTTAATGGCTTAAATCGCCATTTAAGTCTAAGTGTTCATTTGGTGAAAGAGTTTGGGTTATTTCTTCAATTACTTGTTGCGTTATATTCTCTCTTTCATGATCTCAGGTTAAATCTTCGGTCGAAAAATGGAAAAGTAAATTCATATGAATATATAACTATTATCCTTGAGATATCCTTCTCAGTAGCAAACAAATGGTTTCCCGTCTTATATTCTAGCCAATGTCAAAGCTTTTAATAAAACTTCATAATTAGTGTTTGTATAAATTCTTCATTTACAATGCAAACTTTGATTAGCGATAACTTGAAATCCACTTGTGCTCCAAATTTCATTTTTCTTTTAAAATAAAGCTCATGGATTTCTTCAAAAATTATGTAATCATGTATTTATCTTCAAAATCTCGCCTTAATGGCTTAAATCGCCATTTAAGTCTAAGTGTTCATTTGGTGAAAGAGTTTGGGTTATTTCTTCAATTACTTGTTGCGTTATATTCTCTCTTTCATGATCTCAGGTTAAATCCTCGGTCGAAAAATGGAAAAGTAAATTCATATGAATATATAACTATTTTCCTTGAGATATCCTTCTCAGTAGCAAACAAATGGTTTCCCGTCTGTAATTTCTAGCCAATGTCAAAGCTTTTAATAAAACTTCATAATTAGTGTTTGTATAAATTCTTCATTTCCAATGCAAACTTTGATTAGCGATAACTTGAAATCCACTTGTGCTCCAAATTTCATTTTTCTTTTAAAATAAAGCTCATGGAATTCTTCAAAAATTATGTAATCACGTATTTGTCTTCAAAATCTCGCCTTAATGGTTTAAATCGCCATTTAAGTCTAAGTGTTCATTTGGTGAAAGAGTTTGGGTTATTTCTTCAATTACTTGTTGCGTTATATTCTCTCTTTCATGATCTCAGGTTAAATCCTCGGTCGAAAAATGGAAAAGTAAATTCATATGAATATATAACTATTTTCCTTGAGATATCCTTCTCAGTAGCAAACAAATGGTTTCCCGTCTGTAATTTCTAGCCAATGTCAAAGCTTTTAATAAAACTTCATAATTAGTGTTTGTATAAATTCTTCATTTCCAATGCAAACTTTGATTAGCGATAACTTGAAATCCACTTGTGCTCCAAATTTCATTTTTCTTTTAAAATAAAGCTCATGGAATTCTTCAAAAATTATGTAATCATGTATTTGTCTTCAAAATCTCGCCTTAATGGTTTAAATCGCCATTTAAGTATAAGTGTTCATTTGCTGAATTTTGGACAGTCAGCGGTCGTGTGTACGTATGCTTATCCATATTAGATTAAACCTGTGGTTTGGTATATTTTATCTTGTCTCAAAAGTAAAAGCTTGATGATTCTTCCATTTTTTCACCACATATGCAGTAACCTTATTTGGGAGATAAATGAACATATATATATTTTTGTTTTTATTAAAAAAACAAATGGTTTCCCGTCTGTAATTTCTAGCCAATGTCAAAGCTTTTAATAAAACTTCATAATTAGTGTTTGTATGAATTCTTCATTTCCAATGCAAACTTTGATTAGCGATAACTTGAAATCCACTTGTGCTCCAAATTTCATTTTTCTTTTAAAATAAAGCTCATGGATTTCTTCAAAAATTATGTAATCATGTATTTATCTTCAAAATCTCGCCTTAATGGCTTAAATCGCCATTTAAGTCTAAGTGTTCATTTGGTGAAAGAGTTTGGGTTATTTCTTCAATTACTTGTTGCGTTATATTCTCTCTTTCATGATCTCAGGTTAAATCTTCGGTCGAAAAATGGAAAAGTAAATTCATATGAATATATAACTATTATCCTTGAGATATCCTTCTCAGTAGCAAACAAATGGTTTCCCGTCTTATATTCTAGCCAATGTCAAAGCTTTTAATAAAACTTCATAATTAGTGTTTGTATAAATTCTTCATTTCCAATGCAAACTTTGATTAGCGATAACTTGAAATCCACTTGTGCTCCAAATTTCATTTTTCTTTTAAAATAAAGCTCATGGATTTCTTCAAAAATTATGTAATCATGTATTTATCTTCAAAATCTCGCCTTAATGGCTTAAATCGCCATTTAAGTCTAAGTGTTCATTTGGTGAAAGAGTTTGGGTTATTTCTTCAATTACTTGTTGCGTTATATTCTCTCTTTCATGATCTCAGGTTAAATCCTCGGTCGAAAAATGGAAAAGTAAATTCATATGAATATATAACTATTTTCCTTGAGATATCCTTCTCAGTAGCAAACAAATGGTTTCCCGTCTGTAATTTCTAGCCAATGTCAAAGCTTTTAATAAAACTTCATAATTAGTGTTTGTATAAATTCTTCATTTCCAATGCAAACTTTGATTAGCGATAACTTGAAATCCACTTGTGCTCCAAATTTCATTTTTCTTTTAAAATAAAGCTCATGGAATTCTTCAAAAATTATGTAATCACGTATTTGTCTTCAAAATCTCGCCTTAATGGTTTAAATCGCCATTTAAGTCTAAGTGTTCATTTGGTGAAAGAGTTTGGGTTATTTCTTCAATTACTTGTTGCGTTATATTCTCTCTTTCATGATCTCAGGTTAAATCCTCGGTCGAAAAATGGAAAAGTAAATTCATATGAATATATAACTATTTTCCTTGAGATATCCTTCTCAGTAGCAAACAAATGGTTTCCCGTCTGTAATTTCTAGCCAATGTCAAAGCTTTTAATAAAACTTCATAATTAGTGTTTGTATAAATTCTTCATTTCCAATGCAAACTTTGATTAGCGATAACTTGAAATCCACTTGTGCTCCAAATTTCATTTTTCTTTTAAAATAAAGCTCATGGAATTCTTCAAAAATTATGTAATCATGTATTTGTCTTCAAAATCTCGCCTTAATGGTTTAAATCGCCATTTAAGTATAAGTGTTCATTTGCTGAATTTTGGACAGTCAGCGGTCGTGTGTACGTATGCTTATCCATATTAGATTAAACCTGTGGTTTGGTATATTTTATCTTGTCTCAAAAGTAAAAGCTTGATGATTCTTCCATTTTTTCACCACATATGCAGTAACCTTATTTGGGAGATAAATGAACATATATATATTTTTGTTTTTATTAAAAAAACAAATGGTTTCCCGTCTGTAATTTCTAGCCAATGTCAAAGCTTTTAATAAAACTTCATAATTAGTGTTTGTATGAATTCTTCATTTCCAATGCAAACTTTGATTAGCGATAACTTGAAATCCACTTGTGCTCCAAATTTCATTTTTCTTTTAAAATAAAGCTCATGGATTTCTTCAAAAATTATGTAATCATGTATTTATCTTCAAAATCTCGCCTTAATGGCTTAAATCGCCATTTAAGTCTAAGTGTTCATTTGGTGAAAGAGTTTGGGTTATTTCTTCAATTACTTGTTGCGTTATATTCTCTCTTTCATGATCTCAGGTTAAATCTTCGGTCGAAAAATGGAAAAGTAAATTCATATGAATATATAACTATTATCCTTGAGATATCCTTCTCAGTAGCAAACAAATGGTTTCCCGTCTTATATTCTAGCCAATGTCAAAGCTTTTAATAAAACTTCATAATTAGTGTTTGTATAAATTCTTCATTTCCAATGCAAACTTTGATTAGCGATAACTTGAAATCCACTTGTGCTCCAAATTTCATTTTTCTTTTAAAATAAAGCTCATGGATTTCTTCAAAAATTATGTAATCATGTATTTATCTTCAAAATCTCGCCTTAATGGCTTAAATCGCCATTTAAGTCTAAGTGTTCATTTGGTGAAAGAGTTTGGGTTATTTCTTCAATTACTTGTTGCGTTATATTCTCTCTTTCATGATCTCAGGTTAAATCCTCGGTCGAAAAATGGAAAAGTAAATTCATATGAATATATAACTATTTTCCTTGAGATATCCTTCTCAGTAGCAAACAAATGGTTTCCCGTCTGTAATTTCTAGCCAATGTCAAAGCTTTTAATAAAACTTCATAATTAGTGTTTGTATAAATTCTTCATTTCCAATGCAAACTTTGATTAGCGATAACTTGAAATCCACTTGTGCTCCAAATTTCATTTTTCTTTTAAAATAAAGCTCATGGAATTCTTCAAAAATTATGTAATCACGTATTTGTCTTCAAAATCTCGCCTTAATGGTTTAAATCGCCATTTAAGTCTAAGTGTTCATTTGGTGAAAGAGTTTGGGTTATTTCTTCAATTACTTGTTGCGTTATATTCTCTCTTTCATGATCTCAGGTTAAATCCTCGGTCGAAAAATGGAAAAGTAAATTCATATGAATATATAACTATTTTCCTTGAGATATCCTTCTCAGTAGCAAACAAATGGTTTCCCGTCTGTAATTTCTAGCCAATGTCAAAGCTTTTAATAAAACTTCATAATTAGTGTTTGTATAAATTCTTCATTTCCAATGCAAACTTTGATTAGCGATAACTTGAAATCCACTTGTGCTCCAAATTTCATTTTTCTTTTAAAATAAAGCTCATGGAATTCTTCAAAAATTATGTAATCATGTATTTGTCTTCAAAATCTCGCCTTAATGGTTTAAATCGCCATTTAAGTATAAGTGTTCATTTGCTGAATTTTGGACAGTCAGCGGTCGTGTGTACGTATGCTTATCCATATTAGATTAAACCTGTGGTTTGGTATATTTTATCTTGTCTCAAAAGTAAAAGCTTGATGATTCTTCCATTTTTTCACCACATATGCAGTAACCTTATTTGGGAGATAAATGAACATATATATATTTTTGTTTTTATTCAAAAAACAAATGGTTTCCCGTCTGTAATTTCTAGCCAATGTCAAAGCTTTTAATAAAACTTCATAATTAGTGTTTGTATGAATTCTTCATTTCCAATGCAAACTTTGATTAGCGATAACTTGAAATCCACTTGTGCTCCAAATTTCATTTTTCTTTTAAAATAAAGCTCATGGATTTCTTCAAAAATTATGTAATCACGTATTTGTCTTCAAAATCTCGCCTTAATGGTTTAAATCGCCATTTAAGTCTAAGTGTTCATTTGGTGAAAGAGTTTGGGTTATTTCTTCAATTACTTGTTGCGTTATATTCTCTCTTTCATGATCTCAGGTTAAATCCTCGGTCGAAAAATGGAAAAGTAAATTCATATGAATATATAACTATTTTCCTTGAGATATCCTTCTCAGTAGCAAACAAATGGTTTCCCGTCTGTAATTTCTAGCCAATGTCAAAGCTTTTAATAAAACTTCATAATTAGTGTTTGTATAAATTCTTCATTTCCAATGCAAACTTTGATTAGCGATAACTTGAAATCCACTTGTGCTCCAAATTTCATTTTTCTTTTAAAATAAAGCTCATGGAATTCTTCAAAAATTATGTAATCACGTATTTGTCTTCAAAATCTCGCCTTAATGGTTTAAATCGCCATTTAAGTCTAAGTGTTCATTTGGTGAAAGAGTTTGGGTTATTTCTTCAATTACTTGTTGCGTTATATTCTCTCTTTCATGATCTCAGGTTAAATCCTCGGTCGAAAAATGGAAAAGTAAATTCATATGAATATATAACTATTTTCCTTGAGATATCCTTCTCAGTAGCAAACAAATGGTTTCCCGTCTGTAATTTCTAGCCAATGTCAAAGCTTTTAATAAAACTTCATAATTAGTGTTTGTATAAATTCTTCATTTCCAATGCAAACTTTGATTAGCGATAACTTGAAATCCACTTGTGCTCCAAATTTCATTTTTCTTTTAAAATAAAGCTCATGGAATTCTTCAAAAATTATGTAATCATGTATTTGTCTTCAAAATCTCGCCTTAATGGTTTAAATCGCCATTTAAGTATAAGTGTTCATTTGCTGAATTTTGGACAGTCAGCGGTCGTGTGTACGTATGCTTATCCATATTAGATTAAACCTGTGGTTTGGTATATTTTATCTTGTCTCAAAAGTAAAAGCTTGATGATTCTTCCATTTTTTCACCACATATGCAGTAACCTTATTTGGGAGATAAATGAACATATATATATTTTTGTTTTTATTCAAAAAACAAATGGTTTCCCGTCTGTAATTTCTAGCCAATGTCAAAGCTTTTAATAAAACTTCATAATTAGTGTTTGTATGAATTCTTCATTTCCAATGCAAACTTTGATTAGCGATAACTTGAAATCCACTTGTGCTCCAAATTTCATTTTTCTTTTAAAATAAAGCTCATGGATTTCTTCAAAAATTATGTAATCATGTATTTATCTTCAAAATCTCGCCTTAATGGCTTAAATCGCCATTTAAGTCTAAGTGTTCATTTGGTGAAAGAGTTTGGGTTATTTCTTCAATTACTTGTTGCGTTATATTCTCTCTTTCATGATCTCAGGTTAAATCCTCGGTCGAAAAATGGAAAAGTAAATTCATATGAATATATAACTATTTTCCTTGAGATATCCTTCTCAGTAGCAAACAAATGGTTTCCCGTCTGTAATTTCTAGCCAATGTCAAAGCTTTTAATAAAACTTCATAATTAGTGTTTGTATAAATTCTTCATTTCCAATGCAAACTTTGATTAGCGATAACTTGAAATCCACTTGTGCTCCAAATTTCATTTTTCTTTTAAAATAAAGCTCATGGAATTCTTCAAAAATTATGTAATCACGTATTTGTCTTCAAAATCTCGCCTTAATGGTTTAAATCGCCATTTAAGTCTAAGTGTTCATTTGGTGAAAGAGTTTGGGTTATTTCTTCAATTACTTGTTGCGTTATATTCTCTCTTTCATGATCTCAGGTTAAATCCTCGGTCGAAAAATGGAAAAGTAAATTCATATGAATATATAACTATTTTCCTTGAGATATCCTTCTCAGTAGCAAACAAATGGTTTCCCGTCTGTAATTTCTAGCCAATGTCAAAGCTTTTAATAAAACTTCATAATTAGTGTTTGTATAAATTCTTCATTTCCAATGCAAACTTTGATTAGCGATAACTTGAAATCCACTTGTGCTCCAAATTTCATTTTTCTTTTAAAATAAAGCTCATGGAATTCTTCAAAAATTATGTAATCATGTATTTGTCTTCAAAATCTCGCCTTAATGGTTTAAATCGCCATTTAAGTATAAGTGTTCATTTGCTGAATTTTGGACAGTCAGCGGTCGTGTGTACGTATGCTTATCCATATTAGATTAAACCTGTGGTTTGGTATATTTTATCTTGTCTCAAAAGTAAAAGCTTGATGATTCTTCCATTTTTTCACCACATATGCAGTAACCTTATTTGGGAGATAAATGAACATATATATATTTTTGTTTTTATTCAAAAAACAAATGGTTTCCCGTCTGTAATTTCTAGCCAATGTCAAAGCTTTTAATAAAACTTCATAATTAGTGTTTGTATGAATTCTTCATTTCCAATGCAAACTTTGATTAGCGATAACTTGAAATCCACTTGTGCTCCAAATTTCATTTTTCTTTTAAAATAAAGCTCATGGATTTCTTCAAAAATTATGTAATCACGTATTTGTCTTCAAAATCTCGCCTTAATGGTTTAAATCGCCATTTAAGTCTAAGTGTTCATTTGGTGAAAGAGTTTGGGTTATTTCTTCAATTACTTGTTGCGTTATATTCTCTCTTTCATGATCTCAGGTTAAATCCTCGGTCGAAAAATGGAAAAGTAAATTCATATGAATATATAACTATTTTCCTTGAGATATCCTTCTCAGTAGCAAACAAATGGTTTCCCGTCTGTAATTTCTAGCCAATGTCAAAGCTTTTAATAAAACTTCATAATTAGTGTTTGTATAAATTCTTCATTTCCAATGCAAACTTTGATTAGCGATAACTTGAAATCCACTTGTGCTCCAAATTTCATTTTTCTTTTAAAATAAAGCTCATGGAATTCTTCAAAAATTATGTAATCACGTATTTGTCTTCAAAATCTCGCCTTAATGGTTTAAATCGCCATTTAAGTCTAAGTGTTCATTTGGTGAAAGAGTTTGGGTTATTTCTTCAATTACTTGTTGCGTTATATTCTCTCTTTCATGATCTCAGGTTAAATCCTCGGTCGAAAAATGGAAAAGTAAATTCATATGAATATATAACTATTTTCCTTGAGATATCCTTCTCAGTAGCAAACAAATGGTTTCCCGTCTGTAATTTCTAGCCAATGTCAAAGCTTTTAATAAAACTTCATAATTAGTGTTTGTATAAATTCTTCATTTCCAATGCAAACTTTGATTAGCGATAACTTGAAATCCACTTGTGCTCCAAATTTCATTTTTCTTTTAAAATAAAGCTCATGGAATTCTTCAAAAATTATGTAATCATGTATTTGTCTTCAAAATCTCGCCTTAATGGTTTAAATCGCCATTTAAGTATAAGTGTTCATTTGCTGAATTTTGGACAGTCAGCGGTCGTGTGTACGTATGCTTATCCATATTAGATTAAACCTGTGGTTTGGTATATTTTATCTTGTCTCAAAAGTAAAAGCTTGATGATTCTTCCATTTTTTCACCACATATGCAGTAACCTTATTTGGGAGATAAATGAACATATATATATTTTTGTTTTTATTCAAAAAACAAATGGTTTCCCGTCTGTAATTTCTAGCCAATGTCAAAGCTTTTAATAAAACTTCATAATTAGTGTTTGTATGAATTCTTCATTTCCAATGCAAACTTTGATTAGCGATAACTTGAAATCCACTTGTGCTCCAAATTTCATTTTTCTTTTAAAATAAAGCTCATGGATTTCTTCAAAAATTATGTAATCATGTATTTATCTTCAAAATCTCGCCTTAATGGCTTAAATCGCCATTTAAGTCTAAGTGTTCATTTGGTGAAAGAGTTTGGGTTATTTCTTCAATTACTTGTTGCGTTATATTCTCTCTTTCATGATCTCAGGTTAAATCCTCGGTCGAAAAATGGAAAAGTAAATTCATATGAATATATAACTATTTTCCTTGAGATATCCTTCTCAGTAGCAAACAAATGGTTTCCCGTCTGTAATTTCTAGCCAATGTCAAAGCTTTTAATAAAACTTCATAATTAGTGTTTGTATGAATTCTTCATTTCCAATGCAAACTTTGATTAGCGATAACTTGAAATCCACTTGTGCTCCAAATTTCATTTTTCTTTTAAAATAAAGCTCATGGATTTCTTCAAAAATTATGTAATCACGTATTTGTCTTCAAAATCTCGCCTTAATGGTTTAAATCGCCATTTAAGTCTAAGTGTTCATTTGGTGAAAGAGTTTGGGTTATTTCTTCAATTACTTGTTGCGTTATATTCTCTCTTTCATGATCTCAGGTTAAATCCTCGGTCGAAAAATGGAAAAGTAAATTCATATGAATATATAACTATTTTCCTTGAGATATCCTTCTCAGTAGCAAACAAATGGTTTCCCGTCTGTAATTTCTAGCCAATGTCAAAGCTTTTAATAAAACTTCATAATTAGTGTTTGTATAAATTCTTCATTTCCAATGCAAACTTTGATTAGCGATAACTTGAAATCCACTTGTGCTCCAAATTTCATTTTTCTTTTAAAATAAAGCTCATGGAATTCTTCAAAAATTATGTAATCACGTATTTGTCTTCAAAATCTCGCCTTAATGGTTTAAATCGCCATTTAAGTCTAAGTGTTCATTTGGTGAAAGAGTTTGGGTTATTTCTTCAATTACTTGTTGCGTTATATTCTCTCTTTCATGATCTCAGGTTAAATCCTCGGTCGAAAAATGGAAAAGTAAATTCATATGAATATATAACTATTTTCCTTGAGATATCCTTCTCAGTAGCAAACAAATGGTTTCCCGTCTGTAATTTCTAGCCAATGTCAAAGCTTTTAATAAAACTTCATAATTAGTGTTTGTATAAATTCTTCATTTCCAATGCAAACTTTGATTAGCGATAACTTGAAATCCACTTGTGCTCCAAATTTCATTTTTCTTTTAAAATAAAGCTCATGGAATTCTTCAAAAATTATGTAATCATGTATTTGTCTTCAAAATCTCGCCTTAATGGTTTAAATCGCCATTTAAGTATAAGTGTTCATTTGCTGAATTTTGGACAGTCAGCGGTCGTGTGTACGTATGCTTATCCATATTAGATTAAACCTGTGGTTTGGTATATTTTATCTTGTCTCAAAAGTAAAAGCTTGATGATTCTTCCATTTTTTCACCACATATGCAGTAACCTTATTTGGGAGATAAATGAACATATATATATTTTTGTTTTTATTCAAAAAACAAATGGTTTCCCGTCTGTAATTTCTAGCCAATGTCAAAGCTTTTAATAAAACTTCATAATTAGTGTTTGTATGAATTCTTCATTTCCAATGCAAACTTTGATTAGCGATAACTTGAAATCCACTTGTGCTCCAAATTTCATTTTTCTTTTAAAATAAAGCTCATGGATTTCTTCAAAAATTATGTAATCATGTATTTATCTTCAAAATCTCGCCTTAATGGCTTAAATCGCCATTTAAGTCTAAGTGTTCATTTGGTGAAAGAGTTTGGGTTATTTCTTCAATTACTTGTTGCGTTATATTCTCTCTTTCATGATCTCAGGTTAAATCCTCGGTCGAAAAATGGAAAAGTAAATTCATATGAATATATAACTATTTTCCTTGAGATATCCTTCTCAGTAGCAAACAAATGGTTTCCCGTCTGTAATTTCTAGCCAATGTCAAAGCTTTTAATAAAACTTCATAATTAGTGTTTGTATAAATTCTTCATTTCCAATGCAAACTTTGATTAGCGATAACTTGAAATCCACTTGTGCTCCAAATTTCATTTTTCTTTTAAAATAAAGCTCATGGAATTCTTCAAAAATTATGTAATCACGTATTTGTCTTCAAAATCTCGCCTTAATGGTTTAAATCGCCATTTAAGTCTAAGTGTTCATTTGGTGAAAGAGTTTGGGTTATTTCTTCAATTACTTGTTGCGTTATATTCTCCCTTTCATGATCTCAGGTTAAATCCTCGGTCGAAAAATGGAAAAGTAAATTCATATGAATATATAACTATTTTCCTTGAGATATCCTTCTCAGTAGCAAACAAATGGTTTCCCGTCTGTAATTTCTAGCCAATGTCAAAGCTTTTAATAAAACTTCATAATTAGTGTTTGTATAAATTCTTCATTTCCAATGCAAACTTTGATTAGCGATAACTTGAAATCCACTTGTGCTCCAAATTTCATTTTTCTTTTAAAATAAAGCTCATGGAATTCTTCAAAAATTATGTAATCATGTATTTGTTTTCAAAATCTCGCCTTAATGGTTTAAATCGCCATTTAAGTATAAGTGTTCATTTGCTGAATTTTGGACAGTCAGCGGTCGTGTGTACGTATGCTTATCCATATTAGATTAAACCTGTGGTTTGGTATATTTTATCTTGTCTCAAAAGTAAAAGCTTGATGATTCTTCCATTTTTTCACCACATATGCAGTAACCTTATTTGGGAGATAAATGAACATATATATATTTTTGTTTTTATTCAAAAAACAAATGGTTTCCCGTCTGTAATTTCTAGCCAATGTCAAAGCTTTTAATAAAACTTCATAATTAGTGTTTGTATGAATTCTTCATTTCCAATGCAAACTTTGATTAGCGATAACTTGAAATCCACTTGTGCTCCAAATTTCATTTTTCTTTTAAAATAAAGCTCATGGATTTCTTCAAAAATTATGTAATCATGTATTTATCTTCAAAATCTCGCCTTAATGGCTTAAATCGCCATTTAAGTCTAAGTGTTCATTTGGTGAAAGAGTTTGGGTTATTTCTTCAATTACTTGTTGCGTTATATTCTCTCTTTCATGATCTCAGGTTAAATCTTCGGTCGAAAAATGGAAAAGTAAATTCATATGAATATATAACTATTATCCTTGAGATATCCTTCTCAGTAGCAAACAAATGGTTTCCCGTCTTATATTCTAGCCAATGTCAAAGCTTTTAATAAAACTTCATAATTAGTGTTTGTATAAATTCTTCATTTCCAATGCAAACTTTGATTAGCGATAACTTGAAATCCACTTGTGCTCCAAATTTCATTTTTCTTTTAAAATAAAGCTCATGGATTTCTTCAAAAATTATGTAATCATGTATTTATCTTCAAAATCTCGCCTTAATGGCTTAAATCGCCATTTAAGTCTAAGTGTTCATTTGGTGAAAGAGTTTGGGTTATTTCTTCAATTACTTGTTGCGTTATATTCTCTCTTTCATGATCTCAGGTTAAATCCTCGGTCGAAAAATGGAAAAGTAAATTCATATGAATATATAACTATTTTCCTTGAGATATCCTTCTCAGTAGCAAACAAATGGTTTCCCGTCTGTAATTTCTAGCCAATGTCAAAGCTTTTAATAAAACTTCATAATTAGTGTTTGTATAAATTCTTCATTTCCAATGCAAACTTTGATTAGCGATAACTTGAAATCCACTTGTGCTCCAAATTTCATTTTTCTTTTAAAATAAAGCTCATGGAATTCTTCAAAAATTATGTAATCACGTATTTGTCTTCAAAATCTCGCCTTAATGGTTTAAATCGCCATTTAAGTCTAAGTGTTCATTTGGTGAAAGAGTTTGGGTTATTTCTTCAATTACTTGTTGCGTTATATTCTCTCTTTCATGATCTCAGGTTAAATCCTCGGTCGAAAAATGGAAAAGTAAATTCATATGAATATATAACTATTTTCCTTGAGATATCCTTCTCAGTAGCAAACAAATGGTTTCCCGTCTGTAATTTCTAGCCAATGTCAAAGCTTTTAATAAAACTTCATAATTAGTGTTTGTATAAATTCTTCATTTCCAATGCAAACTTTGATTAGCGATAACTTGAAATCCACTTGTGCTCCAAATTTCATTTTTCTTTTAAAATAAAGCTCATGGAATTCTTCAAAAATTATGTAATCATGTATTTGTCTTCAAAATCTCGCCTTAATGGTTTAAATCGCCATTTAAGTATAAGTGTTCATTTGCTGAATTTTGGACAGTCAGCGGTCGTGTGTACGTATGCTTATCCATATTAGATTAAACCTGTGGTTTGGTATATTTTATCTTGTCTCAAAAGTAAAAGCTTGATGATTCTTCCATTTTTTCACCACATATGCAGTAACCTTATTTGGGAGATAAATGAACATATATATATTTTTGTTTTTATTCAAAAAACAAATGGTTTCCCGTCTGTAATTTCTAGCCAATGTCAAAGCTTTTAATAAAACTTCATAATTAGTGTTTGTATGAATTCTTCATTTCCAATGCAAACTTTGATTAGCGATAACTTGAAATCCACTTGTGCTCCAAATTTCATTTTTCTTTTAAAATAAAGCTCATGGATTTCTTCAAAAATTATGTAATCATGTATTTATCTTCAAAATCTCGCCTTAATGGCTTAAATCGCCATTTAAGTCTAAGTGTTCATTTGGTGAAAGAGTTTGGGTTATTTCTTCAATTACTTGTTGCGTTATATTCTCTCTTTCATGATCTCAGGTTAAATCTTCGGTCGAAAAATGGAAAAGTAAATTCATATGAATATATAACTATTTTCCTTGAGATATCCTTCTCAGTAGCAAACAAATGGTTTCCCGTCTGTAATTTCTAGCCAATGTCAAAGCTTTTAATAAAACTTCATAATTAGTGTTTGTATAAATTCTTCATTTCCAATGCAAACTTTGATTAGCGATAACTTGAAATCCACTTGTGCTCCAAATTTCATTTTTCTTTTAAAATAAAGCTCATGGAATTCTTCAAAAATTATGTAATCATGTATTTGTCTTCAAAATCTCGCCTTAATGGTTTAAATCGCCATTTAAGTATAAGTGTTCATTTGCTGAATTTTGGACAGTCAGCGGTCGTGTGTACGTATGCTTATCCATATTAGATTAAACCTGTGGTTTGGTATATTTTATCTTGTCTCAAAAGTAAAAGCTTGATGATTCTTCCATTTTTTCACCACATATGCAGTAACCTTATTTGGGAGATAAATGAACATATATATATTTTTGTTTTTATTCAAAAAACAAATGGTTTCCCGTCTGTAATTTCTAGCCAATGTCAAAGCTTTTAATAAAACTTCATAATTAGTGTTTGTATGAATTCTTCATTTCCAATGCAAACTTTGATTAGCGATAACTTGAAATCCACTTGTGCTCCAAATTTCATTTTTCTTTTAAAATAAAGCTCATGGATTTCTTCAAAAATTATGTAATCATGTATTTGTCTTCAAAATCTCGCCTTAATGGTTTAAATCGCCATTTAAGTATAAGTGTTCATTTGCTGAATTTTGGACAGTCAGCGGTCGTGTGTACGTATGCTTATCCATATTAGATTAAACCTGTGGTTTGGTATATTTTATCTTGTCTCAAAAGTAAAAGCTTGATGATTCTTCCATTTTTTCACCACATATGCAGTAACCTTATTTGGGAGATAAATGAACATATATATATTTTTGTTTTTATTCAAAAAACAAATGGTTTCCCGTCTGTAATTTCTAGCCAATGTCAAAGCTTTTAATAAAACTTCATAATTAGTGTTTGTATGAATTCTTCATTTCCAATGCAAACTTTGATTAGCGATAACTTGAAATCCACTTGTGCTCCAAATTTCATTTTTCTTTTAAAATAAAGCTCATGGATTTCTTCAAAAATTATGTAATCATGTATTTATCTTCAAAATCTCGCCTTAATGGCTTAAATCGCCATTTAAGTCTAAGTGTTCATTTGGTGAAAGAGTTTGGGTTATTTCTTCAATTACTTGTTGCGTTATATTCTCTCTTTCATGATCTCAGGTTAAATCTTCGGTCGAAAAATGGAAAAGTAAATTCATATGAATATATAACTATTATCCTTGAGATATCCTTCTCAGTAGCAAACAAATGGTTTCCCGTCTTATATTCTAGCCAATGTCAAAGCTTTTAATAAAACTTCATAATTAGTGTTTGTATAAATTCTTCATTTCCAATGCAAACTTTGATTAGCGATAACTTGAAATCCACTTGTGCTCCAAATTTCATTTTTCTTTTAAAATAAAGCTCATGGATTTCTTCAAAAATTATGTAATCATGTATTTATCTTCAAAATCTCGCCTTAATGGCTTAAATCGCCATTTAAGTCTAAGTGTTCATTTGGTGAAAGAGTTTGGGTTATTTCTTCAATTACTTGTTGCGTTATATTCTCTCTTTCATGATCTCAGGTTAAATCCTCGGTCGAAAAATGGAAAAGTAAATTCATATGAATATATAACTATTTTCCTTGAGATATCCTTCTCAGTAGCAAACAAATGGTTTCCCGTCTGTAATTTCTAGCCAATGTCAAAGCTTTTAATAAAACTTCATAATTAGTGTTTGTATAAATTCTTCATTTCCAATGCAAACTTTGATTAGCGATAACTTGAAATCCACTTGTGCTCCAAATTTCATTTTTCTTTTAAAATAAAGCTCATGGAATTCTTCAAAAATTATGTAATCACGTATTTGTCTTCAAAATCTCGCCTTAATGGTTTAAATCGCCATTTAAGTCTAAGTGTTCATTTGGTGAAAGAGTTTGGGTTATTTCTTCAATTACTTGTTGCGTTATATTCTCTCTTTCATGATCTCAGGTTAAATCCTCGGTCGAAAAATGGAAAAGTAAATTCATATGAATATATAACTATTTTCCTTGAGATATCCTTCTCAGTAGCAAACAAATGGTTTCCCGTCTGTAATTTCTAGCCAATGTCAAAGCTTTTAATAAAACTTCATAATTAGTGTTTGTATAAATTCTTCATTTCCAATGCAAACTTTGATTAGCGATAACTTGAAATCCACTTGTGCTCCAAATTTCATTTTTCTTTTAAAATAAAGCTCATGGAATTCTTCAAAAATTATGTAATCATGTATTTGTCTTCAAAATCTCGCCTTAATGGTTTAAATCGCCATTTAAGTATAAGTGTTCATTTGCTGAATTTTGGACAGTCAGCGGTCGTGTGTACGTATGCTTATCCATATTAGATTAAACCTGTGGTTTGGTATATTTTATCTTGTCTCAAAAGTAAAAGCTTGATGATTCTTCCATTTTTTCACCACATATGCAGTAACCTTATTTGGGAGATAAATGAACATATATATATTTTTGTTTTTATTCAAAAAACAAATGGTTTCCCGTCTGTAATTTCTAGCCAATGTCAAAGCTTTTAATAAAACTTCATAATTAGTGTTTGTATGAATTCTTCATTTCCAATGCAAACTTTGATTAGCGATAACTTGAAATCCACTTGTGCTCCAAATTTCATTTTTCTTTTAAAATAAAGCTCATGGATTTCTTCAAAAATTATGTAATCATGTATTTATCTTCAAAATCTCGCCTTAATGGCTTAAATCGCCATTTAAGTCTAAGTGTTCATTTGGTGAAAGAGTTTGGGTTATTTCTTCAATTACTTGTTGCGTTATATTCTCTCTTTCATGATCTCAGGTTAAATCTTCGGTCGAAAAATGGAAAAGTAAATTCATATGAATATATAACTATTTTCCTTGAGATATCCTTCTCAGTAGCAAACAAATGGTTTCCCGTCTGTAATTTCTAGCCAATGTCAAAGCTTTTAATAAAACTTCATAATTAGTGTTTGTATAAATTCTTCATTTCCAATGCAAACTTTGATTAGCGATAACTTGAAATCCACTTGTGCTCCAAATTTCATTTTTCTTTTAAAATAAAGCTCATGGAATTCTTCAAAAATTATGTAATCATGTATTTGTCTTCAAAATCTCGCCTTAATGGTTTAAATCGCCATTTAAGTATAAGTGTTCATTTGCTGAATTTTGGACAGTCAGCGGTCGTGTGTACGTATGCTTATCCATATTAGATTAAACCTGTGGTTTGGTATATTTTATCTTGTCTCAAAAGTAAAAGCTTGATGATTCTTCCATTTTTTCACCACATATGCAGTAACCTTATTTGGGAGATAAATGAACATATATATATTTTTGTTTTTATTCAAAAAACAAATGGTTTCCCGTCTGTAATTTCTAGCCAATGTCAAAGCTTTTAATAAAACTTCATAATTAGTGTTTGTATGAATTCTTCATTTCCAATGCAAACTTTGATTAGCGATAACTTGAAATCCACTTGTGCTCCAAATTTCATTTTTCTTTTAAAATAAAGCTCATGGATTTCTTCAAAAATTATGTAATCATGTATTTATCTTCAAAATCTCGCCTTAATGGCTTAAATCGCCATTTAAGTCTAAGTGTTCATTTGGTGAAAGAGTTTGGGTTATTTCTTCAATTACTTGTTGCGTTATATTCTCTCTTTCATGATCTCAGGTTAAATCCTCGGTCGAAAAATGGAAAAGTAAATTCATATGAATATATAACTATTTTCCTTGAGATATCCTTCTCAGTAGCAAACAAATGGTTTCCCGTCTGTAATTTCTAGCCAATGTCAAAGCTTTTAATAAAACTTCATAATTAGTGTTTGTATAAATTCTTCATTTCCAATGCAAACTTTGATTAGCGATAACTTGAAATCCACTTGTGCTCCAAATTTCATTTTTCTTTTAAAATAAAGCTCATGGAATTCTTCAAAAATTATGTAATCACGTATTTGTCTTCAAAATCTCGCCTTAATGGTTTAAATCGCCATTTAAGTCTAAGTGTTCATTTGGTGAAAGAGTTTGGGTTATTTCTTCAATTACTTGTTGCGTTATATTCTCCCTTTCATGATCTCAGGTTAAATCCTCGGTCGAAAAATGGAAAAGTAAATTCATATGAATATATAACTATTTTCCTTGAGATATCCTTCTCAGTAGCAAACAAATGGTTTCCCGTCTGTAATTTCTAGCCAATGTCAAAGCTTTTAATAAAACTTCATAATTAGTGTTTGTATAAATTCTTCATTTCCAATGCAAACTTTGATTAGCGATAACTTGAAATCCACTTGTGCTCCAAATTTCATTTTTCTTTTAAAATAAAGCTCATGGAATTCTTCAAAAATTATGTAATCATGTATTTGTCTTCAAAATCTCGCCTTAATGGTTTAAATCGCCATTTAAGTATAAGTGTTCATTTGCTGAATTTTGGACAGTCAGCGGTCGTGTGTACGTATGCTTATCCATATTAGATTAAACCTGTGGTTTGGTATATTTTATCTTGTCTCAAAAGTAAAAGCTTGATGATTCTTCCATTTTTTCACCACATATGCAGTAACCTTATTTGGGAGATAAATGAACATATATATATTTTTGTTTTTATTCAAAAAACAAATGGTTTCCCGTCTGTAATTTCTAGCCAATGTCAAAGCTTTTAATAAAACTTCATAATTAGTGTTTGTATGAATTCTTCATTTCCAATGCAAACTTTGATTAGCGATAACTTGAAATCCACTTGTGCTCCAAATTTCATTTTTCTTTTAAAATAAAGCTCATGGATTTCTTCAAAAATTATGTAATCATGTATTTATCTTCAAAATCTCGCCTTAATGGCTTAAATCGCCATTTAAGTCTAAGTGTTCATTTGGTGAAAGAGTTTGGGTTATTTCTTCAATTACTTGTTGCGTTATATTCTCTCTTTCATGATCTCAGGTTAAATCTTCGGTCGAAAAATGGAAAAGTAAATTCATATGAATATATAACTATTATCCTTGAGATATCCTTCTCAGTAGCAAACAAATGGTTTCCCGTCTTATATTCTAGCCAATGTCAAAGCTTTTAATAAAACTTCATAATTAGTGTTTGTATAAATTCTTCATTTCCAATGCAAACTTTGATTAGCGATAACTTGAAATCCACTTGTGCTCCAAATTTCATTTTTCTTTTAAAATAAAGCTCATGGATTTCTTCAAAAATTATGTAATCATGTATTTATCTTCAAAATCTCGCCTTAATGGCTTAAATCGCCATTTAAGTCTAAGTGTTCATTTGGTGAAAGAGTTTGGGTTATTTCTTCAATTACTTGTTGCGTTATATTCTCTCTTTCATGATCTCAGGTTAAATCCTCGGTCGAAAAATGGAAAAGTAAATTCATATGAATATATAACTATTTTCCTTGAGATATCCTTCTCAGTAGCAAACAAATGGTTTCCCGTCTGTAATTTCTAGCCAATGTCAAAGCTTTTAATAAAACTTCATAATTAGTGTTTGTATAAATTCTTCATTTCCAATGCAAACTTTGATTAGCGATAACTTGAAATCCACTTGTGCTCCAAATTTCATTTTTCTTTTAAAATAAAGCTCATGGAATTCTTCAAAAATTATGTAATCACGTATTTGTCTTCAAAATCTCGCCTTAATGGTTTAAATCGCCATTTAAGTCTAAGTGTTCATTTGGTGAAAGAGTTTGGGTTATTTCTTCAATTACTTGTTGCGTTATATTCTCCCTTTCATGATCTCAGGTTAAATCCTCGGTCGAAAAATGGAAAAGTAAATTCATATGAATATATAACTATTTTCCTTGAGATATCCTTCTCAGTAGCAAACAAATGGTTTCCCGTCTGTAATTTCTAGCCAATGTCAAAGCTTTTAATAAAACTTCATAATTAGTGTTTGTATAAATTCTTCATTTCCAATGCAAACTTTGATTAGCGATAACTTGAAATCCACTTGTGCTCCAAATTTCATTTTTCTTTTAAAATAAAGCTCATGGAATTCTTCAAAAATTATGTAATCATGTATTTGTCTTCAAAATCTCGCCTTAATGGTTTAAATCGCCATTTAAGTATAAGTGTTCATTTGCTGAATTTTGGACAGTCAGCGGTCGTGTGTACGTATGCTTATCCATATTAGATTAAACCTGTGGTTTGGTATATTTTATCTTGTCTCAAAAGTAAAAGCTTGATGATTCTTCCATTTTTTCACCACATATGCAGTAACCTTATTTGGGAGATAAATGAACATATATATATTTTTGTTTTTATTCAAAAAACAAATGGTTTCCCGTCTGTAATTTCTAGCCAATGTCAAAGCTTTTAATAAAACTTCATAATTAGTGTTTGTATGAATTCTTCATTTCCAATGCAAACTTTGATTAGCGATAACTTGAAATCCACTTGTGCTCCAAATTTCATTTTTCTTTTAAAATAAAGCTCATGGATTTCTTCAAAAATTATGTAATCATGTATTTATCTTCAAAATCTCGCCTTAATGGCTTAAATCGCCATTTAAGTCTAAGTGTTCATTTGGTGAAAGAGTTTGGGTTATTTCTTCAATTACTTGTTGCGTTATATTCTCTCTTTCATGATCTCAGGTTAAATCTTCGGTCGAAAAATGGAAAAGTAAATTCATATGAATATATAACTATTATCCTTGAGATATCCTTCTCAGTAGCAAACAAATGGTTTCCCGTCTTATATTCTAGCCAATGTCAAAGCTTTTAATAAAACTTCATAATTAGTGTTTGTATAAATTCTTCATTTCCAATGCAAACTTTGATTAGCGATAACTTGAAATCCACTTGTGCTCCAAATTTCATTTTTCTTTTAAAATAAAGCTCATGGATTTCTTCAAAAATTATGTAATCATGTATTTATCTTCAAAATCTCGCCTTAATGGCTTAAATCGCCATTTAAGTCTAAGTGTTCATTTGGTGAAAGAGTTTGGGTTATTTCTTCAATTACTTGTTGCGTTATATTCTCTCTTTCATGATCTCAGGTTAAATCCTCGGTCGAAAAATGGAAAAGTAAATTCATATGAATATATAACTATTTTCCTTGAGATATCCTTCTCAGTAGCAAACAAATGGTTTCCCGTCTGTAATTTCTAGCCAATGTCAAAGCTTTTAATAAAACTTCATAATTAGTGTTTGTATAAATTCTTCATTTCCAATGCAAACTTTGATTAGCGATAACTTGAAATCCACTTGTGCTCCAAATTTCATTTTTCTTTTAAAATAAAGCTCATGGAATTCTTCAAAAATTATGTAATCACGTATTTGTCTTCAAAATCTCGCCTTAATGGTTTAAATCGCCATTTAAGTCTAAGTGTTCATTTGGTGAAAGAGTTTGGGTTATTTCTTCAATTACTTGTTGCGTTATATTCTCTCTTTCATGATCTCAGGTTAAATCCTCGGTCGAAAAATGGAAAAGTAAATTCATATGAATATATAACTATTTTCCTTGAGATATCCTTCTCAGTAGCAAACAAATGGTTTCCCGTCTGTAATTTCTAGCCAATGTCAAAGCTTTTAATAAAACTTCATAATTAGTGTTTGTATGAATTCTTCATTTCCAATGCAAACTTTGATTAGCGATAACTTGAAATCCACTTGTGCTCCAAATTTCATTTTTCTTTTAAAATAAAGCTCATGGATTTCTTCAAAAATTATGTAATCATGTATTTATCTTCAAAATCTCGCCTTAATGGCTTAAATCGCCATTTAAGTCTAAGTGTTCATTTGGTGAAAGAGTTTGGGTTATTTCTTCAATTACTTGTTGCGTTATATTCTCTCTTTCATGATCTCAGGTTAAATCTTCGGTCGAAAAATGGAAAAGTAAATTCATATGAATATATAACTATTATCCTTGAGATATCCTTCTCAGTAGCAAACAAATGGTTTCCCGTCTTATATTCTAGCCAATGTCAAAGCTTTTAATAAAACTTCATAATTAGTGTTTGTATAAATTCTTCATTTCCAATGCAAACTTTGATTAGCGATAACTTGAAATCCACTTGTGCTCCAAATTTCATTTTTCTTTTAAAATAAAGCTCATGGAATTCTTCAAAAATTATGTAATCACGTATTTGTCTTCAAAATCTCGCCTTAATGGTTTAAATCGCCATTTAAGTCTAAGTGTTCATTTGGTGAAAGAGTTTGGGTTATTTCTTCAATTACTTGTTGCGTTATATTCTCTCTTTCATGATCTCAGGTTAAATCCTCGGTCGAAAAATGGAAAAGTAAATTCATATGAATATATAACTATTTTCCTTGAGATATCCTTCTCAGTAGCAAACAAATGGTTTCCCGTCTGTAATTTCTAGCCAATGTCAAAGCTTTTAATAAAACTTCATAATTAGTGTTTGTATAAATTCTTCATTTCCAATGCAAACTTTGATTAGCGATAACTTGAAATCCACTTGTGCTCCAAATTTCATTTTTCTTTTAAAATAAAGCTCATGGAATTCTTCAAAAATTATGTAATCATGTATTTGTCTTCAAAATCTCGCCTTAATGGTTTAAATCGCCATTTAAGTATAAGTGTTCATTTGCTGAATTTTGGACAGTCAGCGGTCGTGTGTACGTATGCTTATCCATATTAGATTAAACCTGTGGTTTGGTATATTTTATCTTGTCTCAAAAGTAAAAGCTTGATGATTCTTCCATTTTTTCACCACATATGCAGTAACCTTATTTGGGAGATAAATGAACATATATATATTTTTGTTTTTATTCAAAAAACAAATGGTTTCCCGTCTGTAATTTCTAGCCAATGTCAAAGCTTTTAATAAAACTTCATAATTAGTGTTTGTATGAATTCTTCATTTCCAATGCAAACTTTGATTAGCGATAACTTGAAATCCACTTGTGCTCCAAATTTCATTTTTCTTTTAAAATAAAGCTCATGGATTTCTTCAAAAATTATGTAATCATGTATTTATCTTCAAAATCTCGCCTTAATGGCTTAAATCGCCATTTAAGTCTAAGTGTTCATTTGGTGAAAGAGTTTGGGTTATTTCTTCAATTACTTGTTGCGTTATATTCTCTCTTTCATGATCTCAGGTTAAATCCTCGGTCGAAAAATGGAAAAGTAAATTCATATGAATATATAACTATTTTCCTTGAGATATCCTTCTCAGTAGCAAACAAATGGTTTCCCGTCTGTAATTTCTAGCCAATGTCAAAGCTTTTAATAAAACTTCATAATTAGTGTTTGTATAAATTCTTCATTTCCAATGCAAACTTTGATTAGCGATAACTTGAAATCCACTTGTGCTCCAAATTTCATTTTTCTTTTAAAATAAAGCTCATGGAATTCTTCAAAAATTATGTAATCACGTATTTGTCTTCAAAATCTCGCCTTAATGGTTTAAATCGCCATTTAAGTCTAAGTGTTCATTTGGTGAAAGAGTTTGGGTTATTTCTTCAATTACTTGTTGCGTTATATTCTCCCTTTCATGATCTCAGGTTAAATCCTCGGTCGAAAAATGGAAAAGTAAATTCATATGAATATATAACTATTTTCCTTGAGATATCCTTCTCAGTAGCAAACAAATGGTTTCCCGTCTGTAATTTCTAGCCAATGTCAAAGCTTTTAATAAAACTTCATAATTAGTGTTTGTATAAATTCTTCATTTCCAATGCAAACTTTGATTAGCGATAACTTGAAATCCACTTGTGCTCCAAATTTCATTTTTCTTTTAAAATAAAGCTCATGGAATTCTTCAAAAATTATGTAATCATGTATTTGTCTTCAAAATCTCGCCTTAATGGTTTAAATCGCCATTTAAGTATAAGTGTTCATTTGCTGAATTTTGGACAGTCAGCGGTCGTGTGTACGTATGCTTATCCATATTAGATTAAACCTGTGGTTTGGTATATTTTATCTTGTCTCAAAAGTAAAAGCTTGATGATTCTTCCATTTTTTCACCACATATGCAGTAACCTTATTTGGGAGATAAATGAACATATATATATTTTTGTTTTTATTCAAAAAACAAATGGTTTCCCGTCTGTAATTTCTAGCCAATGTCAAAGCTTTTAATAAAACTTCATAATTAGTGTTTGTATGAATTCTTCATTTCCAATGCAAACTTTGATTAGCGATAACTTGAAATCCACTTGTGCTCCAAATTTCATTTTTCTTTTAAAATAAAGCTCATGGATTTCTTCAAAAATTATGTAATCATGTATTTATCTTCAAAATCTCGCCTTAATGGCTTAAATCGCCATTTAAGTCTAAGTGTTCATTTGGTGAAAGAGTTTGGGTTATTTCTTCAATTACTTGTTGCGTTATATTCTCTCTTTCATGATCTCAGGTTAAATCTTCGGTCGAAAAATGGAAAAGTAAATTCATATGAATATATAACTATTATCCTTGAGATATCCTTCTCAGTAGCAAACAAATGGTTTCCCGTCTTATATTCTAGCCAATGTCAAAGCTTTTAATAAAACTTCATAATTAGTGTTTGTATAAATTCTTCATTTCCAATGCAAACTTTGATTAGCGATAACTTGAAATCCACTTGTGCTCCAAATTTCATTTTTCTTTTAAAATAAAGCTCATGGATTTCTTCAAAAATTATGTAATCATGTATTTATCTTCAAAATCTCGCCTTAATGGCTTAAATCGCCATTTAAGTCTAAGTGTTCATTTGGTGAAAGAGTTTGGGTTATTTCTTCAATTACTTGTTGCGTTATATTCTCTCTTTCATGATCTCAGGTTAAATCCTCGGTCGAAAAATGGAAAAGTAAATTCATATGAATATATAACTATTTTCCTTGAGATATCCTTCTCAGTAGCAAACAAATGGTTTCCCGTCTGTAATTTCTAGCCAATGTCAAAGCTTTTAATAAAACTTCATAATTAGTGTTTGTATAAATTCTTCATTTCCAATGCAAACTTTGATTAGCGATAACTTGAAATCCACTTGTGCTCCAAATTTCATTTTTCTTTTAAAATAAAGCTCATGGAATTCTTCAAAAATTATGTAATCACGTATTTGTCTTCAAAATCTCGCCTTAATGGTTTAAATCGCCATTTAAGTCTAAGTGTTCATTTGGTGAAAGAGTTTGGGTTATTTCTTCAATTACTTGTTGCGTTATATTCTCTCTTTCATGATCTCAGGTTAAATCCTCGGTCGAAAAATGGAAAAGTAAATTCATATGAATATATAACTATTTTCCTTGAGATATCCTTCTCAGTAGCAAACAAATGGTTTCCCGTCTGTAATTTCTAGCCAATGTCAAAGCTTTTAATAAAACTTCATAATTAGTGTTTGTATAAATTCTTCATTTCCAATGCAAACTTTGATTAGCGATAACTTGAAATCCACTTGTGCTCCAAATTTCATTTTTCTTTTAAAATAAAGCTCATGGAATTCTTCAAAAATTATGTAATCATGTATTTGTCTTCAAAATCTCGCCTTAATGGTTTAAATCGCCATTTAAGTATAAGTGTTCATTTGCTGAATTTTGGACAGTCAGCGGTCGTGTGTACGTATGCTTATCCATATTAGATTAAACCTGTGGTTTGGTATATTTTATCTTGTCTCAAAAGTAAAAGCTTGATGATTCTTCCATTTTTTCACCACATATGCAGTAACCTTATTTGGGAGATAAATGAACATATATATATTTTTGTTTTTATTCAAAAAACAAATGGTTTCCCGTCTGTAATTTCTAGCCAATGTCAAAGCTTTTAATAAAACTTCATAATTAGTGTTTGTATGAATTCTTCATTTCCAATGCAAACTTTGATTAGCGATAACTTGAAATCCACTTGTGCTCCAAATTTCATTTTTCTTTTAAAATAAAGCTCATGGATTTCTTCAAAAATTATGTAATCATGTATTTATCTTCAAAATCTCGCCTTAATGGCTTAAATCGCCATTTAAGTCTAAGTGTTCATTTGGTGAAAGAGTTTGGGTTATTTCTTCAATTACTTGTTGCGTTATATTCTCTCTTTCATGATCTCAGGTTAAATCTTCGGTCGAAAAATGGAAAAGTAAATTCATATGAATATATAACTATTATCCTTGAGATATCCTTCTCAGTAGCAAACAAATGGTTTCCCGTCTTATATTCTAGCCAATGTCAAAGCTTTTAATAAAACTTCATAATTAGTGTTTGTATAAATTCTTCATTTCCAATGCAAACTTTGATTAGCGATAACTTGAAATCCACTTGTGCTCCAAATTTCATTTTTCTTTTAAAATAAAGCTCATGGAATTCTTCAAAAATTATGTAATCATGTATTTGTCTTCAAAATCTCGCCTTAATGGTTTAAATCGCCATTTAAGTATAAGTGTTCATTTGCTGAATTTTGGACAGTCAGCGGTCGTGTGTACGTATGCTTATCCATATTAGATTAAACCTGTGGTTTGGTATATTTTATCTTGTCTCAAAAGTAAAAGCTTGATGATTCTTCCATTTTTTCACCACATATGCAGTAACCTTATTTGGGAGATAAATGAACATATATATATTTTTGTTTTTATTCAAAAAACAAATGGTTTCCCGTCTGTAATTTCTAGCCAATGTCAAAGCTTTTAATAAAACTTCATAATTAGTGTTTGTATGAATTCTTCATTTCCAATGCAAACTTTGATTAGCGATAACTTGAAATCCACTTGTGCTCCAAATTTCATTTTTCTTTTAAAATAAAGCTCATGGATTTCTTCAAAAATTATGTAATCATGTATTTATCTTCAAAATCTCGCCTTAATGGCTTAAATCGCCATTTAAGTCTAAGTGTTCATTTGGTGAAAGAGTTTGGGTTATTTCTTCAATTACTTGTTGCGTTATATTCTCTCTTTCATGATCTCAGGTTAAATCTTCGGTCGAAAAATGGAAAAGTAAATTCATATGAATATATAACTATTTTCCTTGAGATATCCTTCTCAGTAGCAAACAAATGGTTTCCCGTCTGTAATTTCTAGCCAATGTCAAAGCTTTTAATAAAACTTCATAATTAGTGTTTGTATGAATTCTTCATTTCCAATGCAAACTTTGATTAGCGATAACTTGAAATCCACTTGTGCTCCAAATTTCATTTTTCTTTTAAAATAAAGCTCATGGATTTCTTCAAAAATTATGTAATCATGTATTTATCTTCAAAATCTCGCCTTAATGGCTTAAATCGCCATTTAAGTCTAAGTGTTCATTTGGTGAAAGAGTTTGGGTTATTTCTTCAATTACTTGTTGCGTTATATTCTCTCTTTCATGATCTCAGGTTAAATCCTCGGTCGAAAAATGGAAAAGTAAATTCATATGAATATATAACTATTTTCCTTGAGATATCCTTCTCAGTAGCAAACAAATGGTTTCCCGTCTGTAATTTCTAGCCAATGTCAAAGCTTTTAATAAAACTTCATAATTAGTGTTTGTATAAATTCTTCATTTCCAATGCAAACTTTGATTAGCGATAACTTGAAATCCACTTGTGCTCCAAATTTCATTTTTCTTTTAAAATAAAGCTCATGGAATTCTTCAAAAATTATGTAATCACGTATTTGTCTTCAAAATCTCGCCTTAATGGTTTAAATCGCCATTTAAGTCTAAGTGTTCATTTGGTGAAAGAGTTTGGGTTATTTCTTCAATTACTTGTTGCGTTATATTCTCTCTTTCATGATCTCAGGTTAAATCCTCGGTCGAAAAATGGAAAAGTAAATTCATATGAATATATAACTATTTTCCTTGAGATATCCTTCTCAGTAGCAAACAAATGGTTTCCCGTCTGTAATTTCTAGCCAATGTCAAAGCTTTTAATAAAACTTCATAATTAGTGTTTGTATAAATTCTTCATTTCCAATGCAAACTTTGATTAGCGATAACTTGAAATCCACTTGTGCTCCAAATTTCATTTTTCTTTTAAAATAAAGCTCATGGAATTCTTCAAAAATTATGTAATCATGTATTTGTCTTCAAAATCTCGCCTTAATGGTTTAAATCGCCATTTAAGTATAAGTGTTCATTTGCTGAATTTTGGACAGTCAGCGGTCGTGTGTACGTATGCTTATCCATATTAGATTAAACCTGTGGTTTGGTATATTTTATCTTGTCTCAAAAGTAAAAGCTTGATGATTCTTCCATTTTTTCACCACATATGCAGTAACCTTATTTGGGAGATAAATGAACATATATATATTTTGTTTTTATTCAAAAAACAAATGGTTTCCCGTCTGTAATTTCTAGCCAATGTCAAAGCTTTTAATAAAACTTCATAATTAGTGTTTGTATGAATTCTTCATTTCCAATGCAAACTTTGATTAGCGATAACTTGAAATCCACTTGTGCTCCAAATTTCATTTTTCTTTTAAAATAAAGCTCATGGATTTCTTCAAAAATTATGTAATCATGTATTTATCTTCAAAATCTCGCCTTAATGGCTTAAATCGCCATTTAAGTCTAAGTGTTCATTTGGTGAAAGAGTTTGGGTTATTTCTTCAATTACTTGTTGCGTTATATTCTCTCTTTCATGATCTCAGGTTAAATCTTCGGTCGAAAAATGGAAAAGTAAATTCATATGAATATATAACTATTATCCTTGAGATATCCTTCTCAGTAGCAAACAAATGGTTTCCCGTCTATATTCTAGCCAATGTCAAAGCTTTTAATAAAACTTCATAATTAGTGTTTGTATAAATTCTTCATTTCCAATGCAAACTTTGATTAGCGATAACTTGAAATCCACTTGTGCTCCAAATTTCATTTTTCTTTTAAAATAAAGCTCATGGAATTCTTCAAAAATTATGTAATCACGTATTTGTCTTCAAATCTCGCCTTAATGGTTTAAATCGCCATTTAAGTCTAAGTGTTCATTTGGTGAAAGAGTTTGGGTTATTTCTTCAATTACTTGTTGCGTTATATTCTCTCTTTCATGATCTCAGGTTAAATCCTCGGTCGAAAAATGGAAAAGTAAATTCATATGAATATATAACTATTTTCCTTGAGATATCCTTCTCAGTAGCAAACAAATGGTTTCCCGTCTGTAATTTCTAGCCAATGTCAAAGCTTTTAATAAAACTTCATAATTAGTGTTTGTATAAATTCTTCATTTCCAATGCAAACTTTGATTAGCGATAACTTGAAATCCACTTGTGCTCCAAATTTCATTTTTCTTTTAAAATAAAGCTCATGGAATTCTTCAAAAATTATGTAATCATGTATTTGTCTTCAAAATCTCGCCTTAATGGTTTAAATCGCCATTTAAGTATAAGTGTTCATTTGCTGAATTTTGGACAGTCAGCGGTCGTGTGTACGTATGCTTATCCATATTAGATTAAACCTGTGGTTTGGTATATTTTATCTTGTCTCAAAAGTAAAAGCTTGATGATTCTTCCATTTTTTCACCACATATGCAGTAACCTTATTTGGGAGATAAATGAACATATATATATTTTTGTTTTTATTCAAAAAACAAATGGTTTCCCGTCTGTAATTTCTAGCCAATGTCAAAGCTTTTAATAAAACTTCATAATTAGTGTTTGTATGAATTCTTCATTTCCAATGCAAACTTTGATTAGCGATAACTTGAAATCCACTTGTGCTCCAAATTTCATTTTTCTTTTAAAATAAAGCTCATGGATTTCTTCAAAAATTATGTAATCATGTATTTATCTTCAAAATCTCGCCTTAATGGCTTAAATCGCCATTTAAGTCTAAGTGTTCATTTGGTGAAAGAGTTTGGGTTATTTCTTCAATTACTTGTTGCGTTATATTCTCTCTTTCATGATCTCAGGTTAAATCCTCGGTCGAAAAATGGAAAAGTAAATTCATATGAATATATAACTATTTTCCTTGAGATATCCTTCTCAGTAGCAAACAAATGGTTTCCCGTCTGTAATTTCTAGCCAATGTCAAAGCTTTTAATAAAACTTCATAATTAGTGTTTGTTATAAATTCTTCATTTCCAATGCAAACTTTGATTAGCGATAACTTGAAATCCACTTGTGCTCCAAATTTCATTTTTCTTTTAAAATAAAGCTCATGGAATTCTTCAAAAATTATGTAATCACGTATTTGTCTTCAAAATCTCGCCTTAATGGTTTAAATCGCCATTTAAGTCTAAGTGTTCATTTGGTGAAAGAGTTTGGGTTATTTCTTCAATTACTTGTTGCGTTATATTCTCTCTTTCATGATCTCAGGTTAAATCCTCGGTCGAAAAATGGAAAAGTAAATTCATATGAATATATAACTATTTTCCTTGAGATATCCTTCTCAGTAGCAAACAAATGGTTTCCCGTCTGTAATTTCTAGCCAATGTCAAAGCTTTTTAATAAAACTTCATAATTAGTGTTTGTATAAATTCTTCATTTCCAATGCAAACTTTGATTAGCGATAACTTGAAATCCACTTGTGCTCCAAATTTCATTTTTCTTTTAAAATAAAGCTCATGGAATTCTTCAAAAATTATGTAATCATGTATTTGTCTTCAAAATCTCGCCTTAATGGTTTAAATCGCCATTTAAGTATAAGTGTTCATTTGCTGAATTTTGGACAGTCAGCGGTCGTGTGTACGTATGCTTATCCATATTAGATTAAACCTGTGGTTTGGTATATTTTATCTTGTCTCAAAAGTAAAAGCTTGATGATTCTTCCATTTTTTCACCACATATGCAGTAACCTTATTTGGGAGATAAATGAACATATATATATTTTTGTTTTATTCAAAAACAAATGGTTTCCCGTCTGTAATTTCTAGCCAATGTCAAAGCTTTTAATAAAACTTCATAATTAGTGTTTGTATGAATTCTTCATTTCCAATGCAAACTTTGATTAGCGATAACTTGAAATCCACTTGTGCTCCAAATTTCATTTTTCTTTTAAAATAAAGCTCATGGATTTCTTCAAAAATTATGTAATCATGTATTTATCTTCAAAATCTCGCCTTAATGGCTTAAATCGCCATTTAAGTCTAAGTGTTCATTTGGTGAAAGAGTTTGGGTTATTTCTTCAATTACTTGTTGCGTTATATTCTCTCTTTCATGATCTCAGGTTTAAATCTTCGGTCGAAAAATGGAAAAGTAAATTCATATGAATATATAACTATTATCCTTGAGATATCCTTCTCAGTAGCAAACAAATGGTTTCCCGTCTTATATTCTAGCCAATGTCAAAGCTTTTAATAAAACTTCATAATTAGTGTTTGTATAAATTCTTCATTTCCAATGCAAACTTTGATTAGCGATAACTTGAAATCCACTTGTGCTCCAAATTTCATTTTTCTTTTAAAATAAAGCTCATGGAATTCTTCAAAAATTATGTAATCATGTATTTGTCTTCAAAATCTCGCCTTAATGGTTTAAATCGCCATTTAAGTATAAGTGTTCATTTGCTGAATTTTGGACAGTCAGCGGTCGTGTGTACGTATGCTTATCCATATTAGATTAAACCTGTGGTTTGGTATATTTTATCTTGTCTCAAAAGTAAAAGCTTGATGATTCTTCCATTTTTTCACCACATATGCAGTAACCTTATTTGGGAGATAAATGAACATATATATATTTTTGTTTTTATTCAAAAAACAAATGGTTTCCCGTCTGTAATTTCTAGCCAATGTCAAAGCTTTTAATAAAACTTCATAATTAGTGTTTGTATGAATTCTTCATTTCCAATGCAAACTTTGATTAGCGATAACTTGAAATCCACTTGTGCTCCAAATTTCATTTTTCTTTTAAAATAAAGCTCATGGATTTCTTCAAAAATTATGTAATCATGTATTTATCTTCAAAATCTCGCCTTAATGGCTTAAATCGCCATTTAAGTCTAAGTGTTCATTTGGTGAAAGAGTTTGGGTTATTTCTTCAATTACTTGTTGCGTTATATTCTCTCTTTCATGATCTCAGGTTAAATCTTCGGTCGAAAAATGGAAAAGTAAATTCATATGAATATATAACTATTTTCCTTGAGATATCCTTCTCAGTAGCAAACAAATGGTTTCCCGTCTGTAATTTCTAGCCAATGTCAAAGCTTTTAATAAAACTTCATAATTAGTGTTTGTATGAATTCTTCATTTCCAATGCAAACTTTGATTAGCGATAACTTGAAATCCACTTGTGCTCCAAATTTCATTTTTCTTTTAA
>NW_026974267.1:0-57561 GCF_037042905.1 Lytechinus pictus | reverse complement strand
AGGGCGAAAAATAAAAACTCATCGGATCTGCTTTATCTTGATAATATTGATGCCTTTGGATGTTAGAAGATCCCACAGAGCGGAGACGGCTGAATTGGGGGGGGTCTCGGGGGCAATTTTGAAGAAATCAATTTGGTCATATTTTGGAAAATTTGGACCAGTCGCGGGTAGGGCGAAAAATAAAAACTCATCGGATCTGCTTTATCTTGATAATATTGATGCCTTTGGATGTTAGAAGATCCCACAGAGCGGAGACGGCTGAATTGGGGGGGGTCTCGGGGGCAATTTTGAAGAAATCAATTTGGTCATATTTTGGAAAATTTGGACCAGTCGCGGGTAGGGCGAAAAATAAAAACTCATCGGATCTGCTTTATCTTGATAATATTGATGCCTTTGGATGTTAGAAGATCCCACAGAGCGGAGACGGCTGAATTGGGGGGGGTCTCGGGGGCAATTTTGAAGAAATCAATTTGGTCATATTTTGGAAAATTTGGACCAGTCGCGGGTAGGGCGAAAAATAAAAACTCATCGGATCTGCTTTATCTTGATAATATTGATGCCTTTGGATGTTAGAAGATCCCACAGAGCGGAGACGGCTGAATTGGGGGGGGTCTCGGGGGCAATTTTGAAGAAATCAATTTGGTCATATTTTGGAAAATTTGGACCAGTCGCGGGTAGGGCGAAAAATAAAAACTCATCGGATCTGCTTTATCTTGATAATATTGATGCCTTTGGATGTTAGAAGATCCCACAGAGCGGAGACGGCTGAATTGGGGGGGGTCTCGGGGGCAATTTTGAAGAAATCAATTTGGTCATATTTTGGAAAATTTGGACCAGTCGCGGGTAGGGCGAAAAATAAAAACTCATCGGATCTGCTTTATCTTGATAATATTGATGCCTTTGGATGTTAGAAGATCCCACAGAGCGGAGACGGCTGAATTGGGGGGGGTCTCGGGGGCAATTTTGAAGAAATCAATTTGGTCATATTTTGGAAAATTTGGACCAGTCGCGGGTAGGGCGAAAAATAAAAACTCATCGGATCTGCTTTATCTTGATAATATTGATGCCTTTGGATGTTAGAAGATCCCACAGAGCGGAGACGGCTGAATTGGGGGGGGTCTCGGGGGCAATTTTGAAGAAATCAATTTGGTCATATTTTGGAAAATTTGGACCAGTCGCGGGTAGGGCGAAAAATAAAAACTCATCGGATCTGCTTTATCTTGATAATATTGATGCCTTTGGATGTTAGAAGATCCCACAGAGCGGAGACGGCTGAATTGGGGGGGGTCTCGGGGGCAATTTTGAAGAAATCAATTTGGTCATATTTTGGAAAATTTGGACCAGTCGCGGGTAGGGCGAAAAATAAAAACTCATCGGATCTGCTTTATCTTGATAATATTGATGCCTTTGGATGTTAGAAGATCCCACAGAGCGGAGACGGCTGAATTGGGGGGGGTCTCGGGGGCAATTTTGAAGAAATCAATTTGGTCATATTTTGGAAAATTTGGACCAGTCGCGGGTAGGGCGAAAAATAAAAACTCATCGGATCTGCTTTATCTTGATAATATTGATGCCTTTGGATGTTAGAAGATCCCACAGAGCGGAGACGGCTGAATTGGGGGGGGTCTCGGGGGCAATTTTGAAGAAATCAATTTGGTCATATTTTGGAAAATTTGGACCAGTCGCGGGTAGGGCGAAAAATAAAAACTCATCGGATCTGCTTTATCTTGATAATATTGATGCCTTTGGATGTTAGAAGATCCCACAGAGCGGAGACGGCTGAATTGGGGGGGGTCTCGGGGGCAATTTTGAAGAAATCAATTTGGTCATATTTTGGAAAATTTGGACCAGTCGCGGGTAGGGCGAAAAATAAAAACTCATCGGATCTGCTTTATCTTGATAATATTGATGCCTTTGGATGTTAGAAGATCCCACAGAGCGGAGACGGCTGAATTGGGGGGGGTCTCGGGGGCAATTTTGAAGAAATCAATTTGGTCATATTTTGGAAAATTTGGACCAGTCGCGGGTAGGGCGAAAAATAAAAACTCATCGGATCTGCTTTATCTTGATAATATTGATGCCTTTGGATGTTAGAAGATCCCACAGAGCGGAGACGGCTGAATTGGGGGGGGTCTCGGGGGCAATTTTGAAGAAATCAATTTGGTCATATTTTGGAAAATTTGGACCAGTCGCGGGTAGGGCGAAAAATAAAAACTCATCGGATCTGCTTTATCTTGATAATATTGATGCCTTTGGATGTTAGAAGATCCCACAGAGCGGAGACGGCTGAATTGGGGGGGGTCTCGGGGGCAATTTTGAAGAAATCAATTTGGTCATATTTTGGAAAATTTGGACCAGTCGCGGGTAGGGCGAAAAATAAAAACTCATCGGATCTGCTTTATCTTGATAATATTGATGCCTTTGGATGTTAGAAGATCCCACAGAGCGGAGACGGCTGAATTGGGGGGGGTCTCGGGGGCAATTTTGAAGAAATCAATTTGGTCATATTTTGGAAAATTTGGACCAGTCGCGGGTAGGGCGAAAAATAAAAACTCATCGGATCTGCTTTATCTTGATAATATTGATGCCTTTGGATGTTAGAAGATCCCACAGAGCGGAGACGGCTGAATTGGGGGGGGTCTCGGGGGCAATTTTGAAGAAATCAATTTGGTCATATTTTGGAAAATTTGGACCAGTCGCGGGTAGGGCGAAAAATAAAAACTCATCGGATCTGCTTTATCTTGATAATATTGATGCCTTTGGATGTTAGAAGATCCCACAGAGCGGAGACGGCTGAATTGGGGGGGGTCTCGGGGGCAATTTTGAAGAAATCAATTTGGTCATATTTTGGAAAATTTGGACCAGTCGCGGGTAGGGCGAAAAATAAAAACTCATCGGATCTGCTTTATCTTGATAATATTGATGCCTTTGGATGTTAGAAGATCCCACAGAGCGGAGACGGCTGAATTGGGGGGGGTCTCGGGGGCAATTTTGAAGAAATCAATTTGGTCATATTTTGGAAAATTTGGACCAGTCGCGGGTAGGGCGAAAAATAAAAACTCATCGGATCTGCTTTATCTTGATAATATTGATGCCTTTGGATGTTAGAAGATCCCACAGAGCGGAGACGGCTGAATTGGGGGGGGTCTCGGGGGCAATTTTGAAGAAATCAATTTGGTCATATTTTGGAAAATTTGGACCAGTCGCGGGTAGGGCGAAAAATAAAAACTCATCGGATCTGCTTTATCTTGATAATATTGATGCCTTTGGATGTTAGAAGATCCCACAGAGCGGAGACGGCTGAATTGGGGGGGGTCTCGGGGGCAATTTTGAAGAAATCAATTTGGTCATATTTTGGAAAATTTGGACCAGTCGCGGGTAGGGCGAAAAATAAAAACTCATCGGATCTGCTTTATCTTGATAATATTGATGCCTTTGGATGTTAGAAGATCCCACAGAGCGGAGACGGCTGAATTGGGGGGGGTCTCGGGGGCAATTTTGAAGAAATCAATTTGGTCATATTTTGGAAAATTTGGACCAGTCGCGGGTAGGGCGAAAAATAAAAACTCATCGGATCTGCTTTATCTTGATAATATTGATGCCTTTGGATGTTAGAAGATCCCACAGAGCGGAGACGGCTGAATTGGGGGGGGTCTCGGGGGCAATTTTGAAGAAATCAATTTGGTCATATTTTGGAAAATTTGGACCAGTCGCGGGTAGGGCGAAAAATAAAAACTCATCGGATCTGCTTTATCTTGATAATATTGATGCCTTTGGATGTTAGAAGATCCCACAGAGCGGAGACGGCTGAATTGGGGGGGGTCTCGGGGGCAATTTTGAAGAAATCAATTTGGTCATATTTTGGAAAATTTGGACCAGTCGCGGGTAGGGCGAAAAATAAAAACTCATCGGATCTGCTTTATCTTGATAATATTGATGCCTTTGGATGTTAGAAGATCCCACAGAGCGGAGACGGCTGAATTGGGGGGGGTCTCGGGGGCAATTTTGAAGAAATCAATTTGGTCATATTTTGGAAAATTTGGACCAGTCGCGGGTAGGGCGAAAAATAAAAACTCATCGGATCTGCTTTATCTTGATAATATTGATGCCTTTGGATGTTAGAAGATCCCACAGAGCGGAGACGGCTGAATTGGGGGGGGTCTCGGGGGCAATTTTGAAGAAATCAATTTGGTCATATTTTGGAAAATTTGGACCAGTCGCGGGTAGGGCGAAAAATAAAAACTCATCGGATCTGCTTTATCTTGATAATATTGATGCCTTTGGATGTTAGAAGATCCCACAGAGCGGAGACGGCTGAATTGGGGGGGGTCTCGGGGGCAATTTTGAAGAAATCAATTTGGTCATATTTTGGAAAATTTGGACCAGTCGCGGGTAGGGCGAAAAATAAAAACTCATCGGATCTGCTTTATCTTGATAATATTGATGCCTTTGGATGTTAGAAGATCCCACAGAGCGGAGACGGCTGAATTGGGGGGGGTCTCGGGGGCAATTTTGAAGAAATCAATTTGGTCATATTTTGGAAAATTTGGACCAGTCGCGGGTAGGGCGAAAAATAAAAACTCATCGGATCTGCTTTATCTTGATAATATTGATGCCTTTGGATGTTAGAAGATCCCACAGAGCGGAGACGGCTGAATTGGGGGGGGTCTCGGGGGCAATTTTGAAGAAATCAATTTGGTCATATTTTGGAAAATTTGGACCAGTCGCGGGTAGGGCGAAAAATAAAAACTCATCGGATCTGCTTTATCTTGATAATATTGATGCCTTTGGATGTTAGAAGATCCCACAGAGCGGAGACGGCTGAATTGGGGGGGGTCTCGGGGGCAATTTTGAAGAAATCAATTTGGTCATATTTTGGAAAATTTGGACCAGTCGCGGGTAGGGCGAAAAATAAAAACTCATCGGATCTGCTTTATCTTGATAATATTGATGCCTTTGGATGTTAGAAGATCCCACAGAGCGGAGACGGCTGAATTGGGGGGGGTCTCGGGGGCAATTTTGAAGAAATCAATTTGGTCATATTTTGGAAAATTTGGACCAGTCGCGGGTAGGGCGAAAAATAAAAACTCATCGGATCTGCTTTATCTTGATAATATTGATGCCTTTGGATGTTAGAAGATCCCACAGAGCGGAGACGGCTGAATTGGGGGGGGTCTCGGGGGCAATTTTGAAGAAATCAATTTGGTCATATTTTGGAAAATTTGGACCAGTCGCGGGTAGGGCGAAAAATAAAAACTCATCGGATCTGCTTTATCTTGATAATATTGATGCCTTTGGATGTTAGAAGATCCCACAGAGCGGAGACGGCTGAATTGGGGGGGGTCTCGGGGGCAATTTTGAAGAAATCAATTTGGTCATATTTTGGAAAATTTGGACCAGTCGCGGGTAGGGCGAAAAATAAAAACTCATCGGATCTGCTTTATCTTGATAATATTGATGCCTTTGGATGTTAGAAGATCCCACAGAGCGGAGACGGCTGAATTGGGGGGGGTCTCGGGGGCAATTTTGAAGAAATCAATTTGGTCATATTTTGGAAAATTTGGACCAGTCGCGGGTAGGGCGAAAAATAAAAACTCATCGGATCTGCTTTATCTTGATAATATTGATGCCTTTGGATGTTAGAAGATCCCACAGAGCGGAGACGGCTGAATTGGGGGGGGTCTCGGGGGCAATTTTGAAGAAATCAATTTGGTCATATTTTGGAAAATTTGGACCAGTCGCGGGTAGGGCGAAAAATAAAAACTCATCGGATCTGCTTTATCTTGATAATATTGATGCCTTTGGATGTTAGAAGATCCCACAGAGCGGAGACGGCTGAATTGGGGGGGGTCTCGGGGGCAATTTTGAAGAAATCAATTTGGTCATATTTTGGAAAATTTGGACCAGTCGCGGGTAGGGCGAAAAATAAAAACTCATCGGATCTGCTTTATCTTGATAATATTGATGCCTTTGGATGTTAGAAGATCCCACAGAGCGGAGACGGCTGAATTGGGGGGGGTCTCGGGGGCAATTTTGAAGAAATCAATTTGGTCATATTTTGGAAAATTTGGACCAGTCGCGGGTAGGGCGAAAAATAAAAACTCATCGGATCTGCTTTATCTTGATAATATTGATGCCTTTGGATGTTAGAAGATCCCACAGAGCGGAGACGGCTGAATTGGGGGGGGTCTCGGGGGCAATTTTGAAGAAATCAATTTGGTCATATTTTGGAAAATTTGGACCAGTCGCGGGTAGGGCGAAAAATAAAAACTCATCGGATCTGCTTTATCTTGATAATATTGATGCCTTTGGATGTTAGAAGATCCCACAGAGCGGAGACGGCTGAATTGGGGGGGGTCTCGGGGGCAATTTTGAAGAAATCAATTTGGTCATATTTTGGAAAATTTGGACCAGTCGCGGGTAGGGCGAAAAATAAAAACTCATCGGATCTGCTTTATCTTGATAATATTGATGCCTTTGGATGTTAGAAGATCCCACAGAGCGGAGACGGCTGAATTGGGGGGGGTCTCGGGGGCAATTTTGAAGAAATCAATTTGGTCATATTTTGGAAAATTTGGACCAGTCGCGGGTAGGGCGAAAAATAAAAACTCATCGGATCTGCTTTATCTTGATAATATTGATGCCTTTGGATGTTAGAAGATCCCACAGAGCGGAGACGGCTGAATTGGGGGGGGTCTCGGGGGCAATTTTGAAGAAATCAATTTGGTCATATTTTGGAAAATTTGGACCAGTCGCGGGTAGGGCGAAAAATAAAAACTCATCGGATCTGCTTTATCTTGATAATATTGATGCCTTTGGATGTTAGAAGATCCCACAGAGCGGAGACGGCTGAATTGGGGGGGGTCTCGGGGGCAATTTTGAAGAAATCAATTTGGTCATATTTTGGAAAATTTGGACCAGTCGCGGGTAGGGCGAAAAATAAAAACTCATCGGATCTGCTTTATCTTGATAATATTGATGCCTTTGGATGTTAGAAGATCCCACAGAGCGGAGACGGCTGAATTGGGGGGGGTCTCGGGGGCAATTTTGAAGAAATCAATTTGGTCATATTTTGGAAAATTTGGACCAGTCGCGGGTAGGGCGAAAAATAAAAACTCATCGGATCTGCTTTATCTTGATAATATTGATGCCTTTGGATGTTAGAAGATCCCACAGAGCGGAGACGGCTGAATTGGGGGGGGTCTCGGGGGCAATTTTGAAGAAATCAATTTGGTCATATTTTGGAAAATTTGGACCAGTCGCGGGTAGGGCGAAAAATAAAAACTCATCGGATCTGCTTTATCTTGATAATATTGATGCCTTTGGATGTTAGAAGATCCCACAGAGCGGAGACGGCTGAATTGGGGGGGGTCTCGGGGGCAATTTTGAAGAAATCAATTTGGTCATATTTTGGAAAATTTGGACCAGTCGCGGGTAGGGCGAAAAATAAAAACTCATCGGATCTGCTTTATCTTGATAATATTGATGCCTTTGGATGTTAGAAGATCCCACAGAGCGGAGACGGCTGAATTGGGGGGGGTCTCGGGGGCAATTTTGAAGAAATCAATTTGGTCATATTTTGGAAAATTTGGACCAGTCGCGGGTAGGGCGAAAAATAAAAACTCATCGGATCTGCTTTATCTTGATAATATTGATGCCTTTGGATGTTAGAAGATCCCACAGAGCGGAGACGGCTGAATTGGGGGGGGTCTCGGGGGCAATTTTGAAGAAATCAATTTGGTCATATTTTGGAAAATTTGGACCAGTCGCGGGTAGGGCGAAAAATAAAAACTCATCGGATCTGCTTTATCTTGATAATATTGATGCCTTTGGATGTTAGAAGATCCCACAGAGCGGAGACGGCTGAATTGGGGGGGGTCTCGGGGGCAATTTTGAAGAAATCAATTTGGTCATATTTTGGAAAATTTGGACCAGTCGCGGGTAGGGCGAAAAATAAAAACTCATCGGATCTGCTTTATCTTGATAATATTGATGCCTTTGGATGTTAGAAGATCCCACAGAGCGGAGACGGCTGAATTGGGGGGGGTCTCGGGGGCAATTTTGAAGAAATCAATTTGGTCATATTTTGGAAAATTTGGACCAGTCGCGGGTAGGGCGAAAAATAAAAACTCATCGGATCTGCTTTATCTTGATAATATTGATGCCTTTGGATGTTAGAAGATCCCACAGAGCGGAGACGGCTGAATTGGGGGGGGTCTCGGGGGCAATTTTGAAGAAATCAATTTGGTCATATTTTGGAAAATTTGGACCAGTCGCGGGTAGGGCGAAAAATAAAAACTCATCGGATCTGCTTTATCTTGATAATATTGATGCCTTTGGATGTTAGAAGATCCCACAGAGCGGAGACGGCTGAATTGGGGGGGGTCTCGGGGGCAATTTTGAAGAAATCAATTTGGTCATATTTTGGAAAATTTGGACCAGTCGCGGGTAGGGCGAAAAATAAAAACTCATCGGATCTGCTTTATCTTGATAATATTGATGCCTTTGGATGTTAGAAGATCCCACAGAGCGGAGACGGCTGAATTGGGGGGGGTCTCGGGGGCAATTTTGAAGAAATCAATTTGGTCATATTTTGGAAAATTTGGACCAGTCGCGGGTAGGGCGAAAAATAAAAACTCATCGGATCTGCTTTATCTTGATAATATTGATGCCTTTGGATGTTAGAAGATCCCACAGAGCGGAGACGGCTGAATTGGGGGGGGTCTCGGGGGCAATTTTGAAGAAATCAATTTGGTCATATTTTGGAAAATTTGGACCAGTCGCGGGTAGGGCGAAAAATAAAAACTCATCGGATCTGCTTTATCTTGATAATATTGATGCCTTTGGATGTTAGAAGATCCCACAGAGCGGAGACGGCTGAATTGGGGGGGGTCTCGGGGGCAATTTTGAAGAAATCAATTTGGTCATATTTTGGAAAATTTGGACCAGTCGCGGGTAGGGCGAAAAATAAAAACTCATCGGATCTGCTTTATCTTGATAATATTGATGCCTTTGGATGTTAGAAGATCCCACAGAGCGGAGACGGCTGAATTGGGGGGGGTCTCGGGGGCAATTTTGAAGAAATCAATTTGGTCATATTTTGGAAAATTTGGACCAGTCGCGGGTAGGGCGAAAAATAAAAACTCATCGGATCTGCTTTATCTTGATAATATTGATGCCTTTGGATGTTAGAAGATCCCACAGAGCGGAGACGGCTGAATTGGGGGGGGTCTCGGGGGCAATTTTGAAGAAATCAATTTGGTCATATTTTGGAAAATTTGGACCAGTCGCGGGTAGGGCGAAAAATAAAAACTCATCGGATCTGCTTTATCTTGATAATATTGATGCCTTTGGATGTTAGAAGATCCCACAGAGCGGAGACGGCTGAATTGGGGGGGGTCTCGGGGGCAATTTTGAAGAAATCAATTTGGTCATATTTTGGAAAATTTGGACCAGTCGCGGGTAGGGCGAAAAATAAAAACTCATCGGATCTGCTTTATCTTGATAATATTGATGCCTTTGGATGTTAGAAGATCCCACAGAGCGGAGACGGCTGAATTGGGGGGGGTCTCGGGGGCAATTTTGAAGAAATCAATTTGGTCATATTTTGGAAAATTTGGACCAGTCGCGGGTAGGGCGAAAAATAAAAACTCATCGGATCTGCTTTATCTTGATAATATTGATGCCTTTGGATGTTAGAAGATCCCACAGAGCGGAGACGGCTGAATTGGGGGGGGTCTCGGGGGCAATTTTGAAGAAATCAATTTGGTCATATTTTGGAAAATTTGGACCAGTCGCGGGTAGGGCGAAAAATAAAAACTCATCGGATCTGCTTTATCTTGATAATATTGATGCCTTTGGATGTTAGAAGATCCCACAGAGCGGAGACGGCTGAATTGGGGGGGGTCTCGGGGGCAATTTTGAAGAAATCAATTTGGTCATATTTTGGAAAATTTGGACCAGTCGCGGGTAGGGCGAAAAATAAAAACTCATCGGATCTGCTTTATCTTGATAATATTGATGCCTTTGGATGTTAGAAGATCCCACAGAGCGGAGACGGCTGAATTGGGGGGGGTCTCGGGGGCAATTTTGAAGAAATCAATTTGGTCATATTTTGGAAAATTTGGACCAGTCGCGGGTAGGGCGAAAAATAAAAACTCATCGGATCTGCTTTATCTTGATAATATTGATGCCTTTGGATGTTAGAAGATCCCACAGAGCGGAGACGGCTGAATTGGGGGGGGTCTCGGGGGCAATTTTGAAGAAATCAATTTGGTCATATTTTGGAAAATTTGGACCAGTCGCGGGTAGGGCGAAAAATAAAAACTCATCGGATCTGCTTTATCTTGATAATATTGATGCCTTTGGATGTTAGAAGATCCCACAGAGCGGAGACGGCTGAATTGGGGGGGGTCTCGGGGGCAATTTTGAAGAAATCAATTTGGTCATATTTTGGAAAATTTGGACCAGTCGCGGGTAGGGCGAAAAATAAAAACTCATCGGATCTGCTTTATCTTGATAATATTGATGCCTTTGGATGTTAGAAGATCCCACAGAGCGGAGACGGCTGAATTGGGGGGGGTCTCGGGGGCAATTTTGAAGAAATCAATTTGGTCATATTTTGGAAAATTTGGACCAGTCGCGGGTAGGGCGAAAAATAAAAACTCATCGGATCTGCTTTATCTTGATAATATTGATGCCTTTGGATGTTAGAAGATCCCACAGAGCGGAGACGGCTGAATTGGGGGGGGTCTCGGGGGCAATTTTGAAGAAATCAATTTGGTCATATTTTGGAAAATTTGGACCAGTCGCGGGTAGGGCGAAAAATAAAAACTCATCGGATCTGCTTTATCTTGATAATATTGATGCCTTTGGATGTTAGAAGATCCCACAGAGCGGAGACGGCTGAATTGGGGGGGGTCTCGGGGGCAATTTTGAAGAAATCAATTTGGTCATATTTTGGAAAATTTGGACCAGTCGCGGGTAGGGCGAAAAATAAAAACTCATCGGATCTGCTTTATCTTGATAATATTGATGCCTTTGGATGTTAGAAGATCCCACAGAGCGGAGACGGCTGAATTGGGGGGGGTCTCGGGGGCAATTTTGAAGAAATCAATTTGGTCATATTTTGGAAAATTTGGACCAGTCGCGGGTAGGGCGAAAAATAAAAACTCATCGGATCTGCTTTATCTTGATAATATTGATGCCTTTGGATGTTAGAAGATCCCACAGAGCGGAGACGGCTGAATTGGGGGGGGTCTCGGGGGCAATTTTGAAGAAATCAATTTGGTCATATTTTGGAAAATTTGGACCAGTCGCGGGTAGGGCGAAAAATAAAAACTCATCGGATCTGCTTTATCTTGATAATATTGATGCCTTTGGATGTTAGAAGATCCCACAGAGCGGAGACGGCTGAATTGGGGGGGGTCTCGGGGGCAATTTTGAAGAAATCAATTTGGTCATATTTTGGAAAATTTGGACCAGTCGCGGGTAGGGCGAAAAATAAAAACTCATCGGATCTGCTTTATCTTGATAATATTGATGCCTTTGGATGTTAGAAGATCCCACAGAGCGGAGACGGCTGAATTGGGGGGGGTCTCGGGGGCAATTTTGAAGAAATCAATTTGGTCATATTTTGGAAAATTTGGACCAGTCGCGGGTAGGGCGAAAAATAAAAACTCATCGGATCTGCTTTATCTTGATAATATTGATGCCTTTGGATGTTAGAAGATCCCACAGAGCGGAGACGGCTGAATTGGGGGGGGTCTCGGGGGCAATTTTGAAGAAATCAATTTGGTCATATTTTGGAAAATTTGGACCAGTCGCGGGTAGGGCGAAAAATAAAAACTCATCGGATCTGCTTTATCTTGATAATATTGATGCCTTTGGATGTTAGAAGATCCCACAGAGCGGAGACGGCTGAATTGGGGGGGGTCTCGGGGGCAATTTTGAAGAAATCAATTTGGTCATATTTTGGAAAATTTGGACCAGTCGCGGGTAGGGCGAAAAATAAAAACTCATCGGATCTGCTTTATCTTGATAATATTGATGCCTTTGGATGTTAGAAGATCCCACAGAGCGGAGACGGCTGAATTGGGGGGGGTCTCGGGGGCAATTTTGAAGAAATCAATTTGGTCATATTTTGGAAAATTTGGACCAGTCGCGGGTAGGGCGACTAAATAAAAACTCATCGGATCTGCTTTATCTTGATAATATTGATGCCTTTGGATGTTAGAAGATCCCACAGAGCGGAGACGGCTGAATTGGGGGGGGTCTCGGGGGCAATTTTGAAGAAATCAATTTGGTCATATTTTGGAAAATTTGGACCAGTCGCGGGTAGGGCGAAAAATAAAAACTCATCGGATCTGCTTTATCTTGATAATATTGATGCCTTTGGATGTTAGAAGATCCCACAGAGCGGAGACGGCTGAATTGGGGGGGGTCTCGGGGGCAATTTTGAAGAAATCAATTTGGTCATATTTTGGAAAATTTGGACCAGTCGCGGGTAGGGCGAAAAATAAAAACTCATCGGATCTGCTTTATCTTGATAATATTGATGCCTTTGGATGTTAGAAGATCCCACAGAGCGGAGACGGCTGAATTGGGGGGGGTCTCGGGGGCAATTTTGAAGAAATCAATTTGGTCATATTTTGGAAAATTTGGACCAGTCGCGGGTAGGGCGAAAAATAAAAACTCATCGGATCTGCTTTATCTTGATAATATTGATGCCTTTGGATGTTAGAAGATCCCACAGAGCGGAGACGGCTGAATTGGGGGGGGTCTCGGGGGCAATTTTGAAGAAATCAATTTGGTCATATTTTGGAAAATTTGGACCAGTCGCGGGTAGGGCGAAAAATAAAAACTCATCGGATCTGCTTTATCTTGATAATATTGATGCCTTTGGATGTTAGAAGATCCCACAGAGCGGAGACGGCTGAATTGGGGGGGGTCTCGGGGGCAATTTTGAAGAAATCAATTTGGTCATATTTTGGAAAATTTGGACCAGTCGCGGGTAGGGCGAAAAATAAAAACTCATCGGATCTGCTTTATCTTGATAATATTGATGCCTTTGGATGTTAGAAGATCCCACAGAGCGGAGACGGCTGAATTGGGGGGGGTCTCGGGGGCAATTTTGAAGAAATCAATTTGGTCATATTTTGGAAAATTTGGACCAGTCGCGGGTAGGGCGAAAAATAAAAACTCATCGGATCTGCTTTATCTTGATAATATTGATGCCTTTGGATGTTAGAAGATCCCACAGAGCGGAGACGGCTGAATTGGGGGGGGTCTCGGGGGCAATTTTGAAGAAATCAATTTGGTCATATTTTGGAAAATTTGGACCAGTCGCGGGTAGGGCGAAAAATAAAAACTCATCGGATCTGCTTTATCTTGATAATATTGATGCCTTTGGATGTTAGAAGATCCCACAGAGCGGAGACGGCTGAATTGGGGGGGGTCTCGGGGGCAATTTTGAAGAAATCAATTTGGTCATATTTTGGAAAATTTGGACCAGTCGCGGGTAGGGCGAAAAATAAAAACTCATCGGATCTGCTTTATCTTGATAATATTGATGCCTTTGGATGTTAGAAGATCCCACAGAGCGGAGACGGCTGAATTGGGGGGGGTCTCGGGGGCAATTTTGAAGAAATCAATTTGGTCATATTTTGGAAAATTTGGACCAGTCGGCGGGTAGGGCGAAAAATAAAAACTCATCGGATCTGCTTTATCTTGATAATATTGATGCCTTTGGATGTTAGAAGATCCCACAGAGCGGAGACGGCTGAATTGGGGGGGGTCTCGGGGGCAATTTTGAAGAAATCAATTTGGTCATATTTTGGAAAATTTGGACCAGTCGCGGGTAGGGCGAAAAATAAAAACTCATCGGATCTGCTTTATCTTGATAATATTGATGCCTTTGGATGTTAGAAGATCCCACAGAGCGGAGACGGCTGAATTGGGGGGGGTCTCGGGGGCAATTTTGAAGAAATCAATTTGGTCATATTTTGGAAAATTTGGACCAGTCGCGGGTAGGGCGAAAAATAAAAACTCATCGGATCTGCTTTATCTTGATAATATTGATGCCTTTGGATGTTAGAAGATCCCACAGAGCGGAGACGGCTGAATTGGGGGGGGTCTCGGGGGCAATTTTGAAGAAATCAATTTGGTCATATTTTGGAAAATTTGGACCAGTCGCGGGTAGGGCGAAAAATAAAAACTCATCGGATCTGCTTTATCTTGATAATATTGATGCCTTTGGATGTTAGAAGATCCCACAGAGCGGAGACGGCTGAATTGGGGGGGGTCTCGGGGGCAATTTTGAAGAAATCAATTTGGTCATATTTTGGAAAATTTGGACCAGTCGCGGGTAGGGCGAAAAATAAAAACTCATCGGATCTGCTTTATCTTGATAATATTGATGCCTTTGGATGTTAGAAGATCCCACAGAGCGGAGACGGCTGAATTGGGGGGGGTCTCGGGGGCAATTTTGAAGAAATCAATTTGGTCATATTTTGGAAAATTTGGACCAGTCGCGGGTAGGGCGAAAAATAAAAACTCATCGGATCTGCTTTATCTTGATAATATTGATGCCTTTGGATGTTAGAAGATCCCACAGAGCGGAGACGGCTGAATTGGGGGGGGTCTCGGGGGCAATTTTGAAGAAATCAATTTGGTCATATTTTGGAAAATTTGGACCAGTCGCGGGTAGGGCGAAAAATAAAAACTCATCGGATCTGCTTTATCTTGATAATATTGATGCCTTTGGATGTTAGAAGATCCCACAGAGCGGAGACGGCTGAATTGGGGGGGGTCTCGGGGGCAATTTTGAAGAAATCAATTTGGTCATATTTTGGAAAATTTGGACCAGTCGCGGGTAGGGCGAAAAATAAAAACTCATCGGATCTGCTTTATCTTGATAATATTGATGCCTTTGGATGTTAGAAGATCCCACAGAGCGGAGACGGCTGAATTGGGGGGGGTCTCGGGGGCAATTTTGAAGAAATCAATTTGGTCATATTTTGGAAAATTTGGACCAGTCGCGGGTAGGGCGAAAAATAAAAACTCATCGGATCTGCTTTATCTTGATAATATTGATGCCTTTGGATGTTAGAAGATCCCACAGAGCGGAGACGGCTGAATTGGGGGGGGTCTCGGGGGCAATTTTGAAGAAATCAATTTGGTCATATTTTGGAAAATTTGGACCAGTCGCGGGTAGGGCGAAAAATAAAAACTCATCGGATCTGCTTTATCTTGATAATATTGATGCCTTTGGATGTTAGAAGATCCCACAGAGCGGAGACGGCTGAATTGGGGGGGGTCTCGGGGGCAATTTTGAAGAAATCAATTTGGTCATATTTTGGAAAATTTGGACCAGTCGCGGGTAGGGCGAAAAATAAAAACTCATCGGATCTGCTTTATCTTGATAATATTGATGCCTTTGGATGTTAGAAGATCCCACAGAGCGGAGACGGCTGAATTGGGGGGGGTCTCGGGGGCAATTTTGAAGAAATCAATTTGGTCATATTTTGGAAAATTTGGACCAGTCGCGGGTAGGGCGAAAAATAAAAACTCATCGGATCTGCTTTATCTTGATAATATTGATGCCTTTGGATGTTAGAAGATCCCACAGAGCGGAGACGGCTGAATTGGGGGGGGTCTCGGGGGCAATTTTGAAGAAATCAATTTGGTCATATTTTGGAAAATTTGGACCAGTCGCGGGTAGGGCGAAAAATAAAAACTCATCGGATCTGCTTTATCTTGATAATATTGATGCCTTTGGATGTTAGAAGATCCCACAGAGCGGAGACGGCTGAATTGGGGGGGGTCTCGGGGGCAATTTTGAAGAAATCAATTTGGTCATATTTTGGAAAATTTGGACCAGTCGCGGGTAGGGCGAAAAATAAAAACTCATCGGATCTGCTTTATCTTGATAATATTGATGCCTTTGGATGTTAGAAGATCCCACAGAGCGGAGACGGCTGAATTGGGGGGGGTCTCGGGGGCAATTTTGAAGAAATCAATTTGGTCATATTTTGGAAAATTTGGACCAGTCGCGGGTAGGGCGAAAAATAAAAACTCATCGGATCTGCTTTATCTTGATAATATTGATGCCTTTGGATGTTAGAAGATCCCACAGAGCGGAGACGGCTGAATTGGGGGGGGTCTCGGGGGCAATTTTGAAGAAATCAATTTGGTCATATTTTGGAAAATTTGGACCAGTCGCGGGTAGGGCGAAAAATAAAAACTCATCGGATCTGCTTTATCTTGATAATATTGATGCCTTTGGATGTTAGAAGATCCCACAGAGCGGAGACGGCTGAATTGGGGGGGGTCTCGGGGGCAATTTTGAAGAAATCAATTTGGTCATATTTTGGAAAATTTGGACCAGTCGCGGGTAGGGCGAAAAATAAAAACTCATCGGATCTGCTTTATCTTGATAATATTGATGCCTTTGGATGTTAGAAGATCCCACAGAGCGGAGACGGCTGAATTGGGGGGGGTCTCGGGGGCAATTTTGAAGAAATCAATTTGGTCATATTTTGGAAAATTTGGACCAGTCGCGGGTAGGGCGAAAAATAAAAACTCATCGGATCTGCTTTATCTTGATAATATTGATGCCTTTGGATGTTAGAAGATCCCACAGAGCGGAGACGGCTGAATTGGGGGGGGTCTCGGGGGCAATTTTGAAGAAATCAATTTGGTCATATTTTGGAAAATTTGGACCAGTCGCGGGTAGGGCGAAAAATAAAAACTCATCGGATCTGCTTTATCTTGATAATATTGATGCCTTTGGATGTTAGAAGATCCCACAGAGCGGAGACGGCTGAATTGGGGGGGGTCTCGGGGGCAATTTTGAAGAAATCAATTTGGTCATATTTTGGAAAATTTGGACCAGTCGCGGGTAGGGCGAAAAATAAAAACTCATCGGATCTGCTTTATCTTGATAATATTGATGCCTTTGGATGTTAGAAGATCCCACAGAGCGGAGACGGCTGAATTGGGGGGGGTCTCGGGGGCAATTTTGAAGAAATCAATTTGGTCATATTTTGGAAAATTTGGACCAGTCGCGGGTAGGGCGAAAAATAAAAACTCATCGGATCTGCTTTATCTTGATAATATTGATGCCTTTGGATGTTAGAAGATCCCACAGAGCGGAGACGGCTGAATTGGGGGGGGTCTCGGGGGCAATTTTGAAGAAATCAATTTGGTCATATTTTGGAAAATTTGGACCAGTCGCGGGTAGGGCGAAAAATAAAAACTCATCGGATCTGCTTTATCTTGATAATATTGATGCCTTTGGATGTTAGAAGATCCCACAGAGCGGAGACGGCTGAATTGGGGGGGGTCTCGGGGGCAATTTTGAAGAAATCAATTTGGTCATATTTTGGAAAATTTGGACCAGTCGCGGGTAGGGCGAAAAATAAAAACTCATCGGATCTGCTTTATCTTGATAATATTGATGCCTTTGGATGTTAGAAGATCCCACAGAGCGGAGACGGCTGAATTGGGGGGGGTCTCGGGGGCAATTTTGAAGAAATCAATTTGGTCATATTTTGGAAAATTTGGACCAGTCGCGGGTAGGGCGAAAAATAAAAACTCATCGGATCTGCTTTATCTTGATAATATTGATGCCTTTGGATGTTAGAAGATCCCACAGAGCGGAGACGGCTGAATTGGGGGGGGTCTCGGGGGCAATTTTGAAGAAATCAATTTGGTCATATTTTGGAAAATTTGGACCAGTCGCGGGTAGGGCGAAAAATAAAAACTCATCGGATCTGCTTTATCTTGATAATATTGATGCCTTTGGATGTTAGAAGATCCCACAGAGCGGAGACGGCTGAATTGGGGGGGGTCTCGGGGGCAATTTTGAAGAAATCAATTTGGTCATATTTTGGAAAATTTGGACCAGTCGCGGGTAGGGCGAAAAATAAAAACTCATCGGATCTGCTTTATCTTGATAATATTGATGCCTTTGGATGTTAGAAGATCCCACAGAGCGGAGACGGCTGAATTGGGGGGGGTCTCGGGGGCAATTTTGAAGAAATCAATTTGGTCATATTTTGGAAAATTTGGACCAGTCGCGGGTAGGGCGAAAAATAAAAACTCATCGGATCTGCTTTATCTTGATAATATTGATGCCTTTGGATGTTAGAAGATCCCACAGAGCGGAGACGGCTGAATTGGGGGGGGTCTCGGGGGCAATTTTGAAGAAATCAATTTGGTCATATTTTGGAAAATTTGGACCAGTCGCGGGTAGGGCGAAAAATAAAAACTCATCGGATCTGCTTTATCTTGATAATATTGATGCCTTTGGATGTTAGAAGATCCCACAGAGCGGAGACGGCTGAATTGGGGGGGGTCTCGGGGGCAATTTTGAAGAAATCAATTTGGTCATATTTTGGAAAATTTGGACCAGTCGCGGGTAGGGCGAAAAATAAAAACTCATCGGATCTGCTTTATCTTGATAATATTGATGCCTTTGGATGTTAGAAGATCCCACAGAGCGGAGACGGCTGAATTGGGGGGGGTCTCGGGGGCAATTTTGAAGAAATCAATTTGGTCATATTTTGGAAAATTTGGACCAGTCGCGGGTAGGGCGAAAAATAAAAACTCATCGGATCTGCTTTATCTTGATAATATTGATGCCTTTGGATGTTAGAAGATCCCACAGAGCGGAGACGGCTGAATTGGGGGGGGTCTCGGGGGCAATTTTGAAGAAATCAATTTGGTCATATTTTGGAAAATTTGGACCAGTCGCGGGTAGGGCGAAAAATAAAAACTCATCGGATCTGCTTTATCTTGATAATATTGATGCCTTTGGATGTTAGAAGATCCCACAGAGCGGAGACGGCTGAATTGGGGGGGGTCTCGGGGGCAATTTTGAAGAAATCAATTTGGTCATATTTTGGAAAATTTGGACCAGTCGCGGGTAGGGCGAAAAATAAAAACTCATCGGATCTGCTTTATCTTGATAATATTGATGCCTTTGGATGTTAGAAGATCCCACAGAGCGGAGACGGCTGAATTGGGGGGGGTCTCGGGGGCAATTTTGAAGAAATCAATTTGGTCATATTTTGGAAAATTTGGACCAGTCGCGGGTAGGGCGAAAAATAAAAACTCATCGGATCTGCTTTATCTTGATAATATTGATGCCTTTGGATGTTAGAAGATCCCACAGAGCGGAGACGGCTGAATTGGGGGGGGTCTCGGGGGCAATTTTGAAGAAATCAATTTGGTCATATTTTGGAAAATTTGGACCAGTCGCGGGTAGGGCGAAAAATAAAAACTCATCGGATCTGCTTTATCTTGATAATATTGATGCCTTTGGATGTTAGAAGATCCCACAGAGCGGAGACGGCTGAATTGGGGGGGGTCTCGGGGGCAATTTTGAAGAAATCAATTTGGTCATATTTTGGAAAATTTGGACCAGTCGCGGGTAGGGCGAAAAATAAAAACTCATCGGATCTGCTTTATCTTGATAATATTGATGCCTTTGGATGTTAGAAGATCCCACAGAGCGGAGACGGCTGAATTGGGGGGGGTCTCGGGGGCAATTTTGAAGAAATCAATTTGGTCATATTTTGGAAAATTTGGACCAGTCGCGGGTAGGGCGAAAAATAAAAACTCATCGGATCTGCTTTATCTTGATAATATTGATGCCTTTGGATGTTAGAAGATCCCACAGAGCGGAGACGGCTGAATTGGGGGGGGTCTCGGGGGCAATTTTGAAGAAATCAATTTGGTCATATTTTGGAAAATTTGGACCAGTCGCGGGTAGGGCGAAAAATAAAAACTCATCGGATCTGCTTTATCTTGATAATATTGATGCCTTTGGATGTTAGAAGATCCCACAGAGCGGAGACGGCTGAATTGGGGGGGGTCTCGGGGGCAATTTTGAAGAAATCAATTTGGTCATATTTTGGAAAATTTGGACCAGTCGCGGGTAGGGCGAAAAATAAAAACTCATCGGATCTGCTTTATCTTGATAATATTGATGCCTTTGGATGTTAGAAGATCCCACAGAGCGGAGACGGCTGAATTGGGGGGGGTCTCGGGGGCAATTTTGAAGAAATCAATTTGGTCATATTTTGGAAAATTTGGACCAGTCGCGGGTAGGGCGAAAAATAAAAACTCATCGGATCTGCTTTATCTTGATAATATTGATGCCTTTGGATGTTAGAAGATCCCACAGAGCGGAGACGGCTGAATTGGGGGGGGTCTCGGGGGCAATTTTGAAGAAATCAATTTGGTCATATTTTGGAAAATTTGGACCAGTCGCGGGTAGGGCGAAAAATAAAAACTCATCGGATCTGCTTTATCTTGATAATATTGATGCCTTTGGATGTTAGAAGATCCCACAGAGCGGAGACGGCTGAATTGGGGGGGGTCTCGGGGGCAATTTTGAAGAAATCAATTTGGTCATATTTTGGAAAATTTGGACCAGTCGCGGGTAGGGCGAAAAATAAAAACTCATCGGATCTGCTTTATCTTGATAATATTGATGCCTTTGGATGTTAGAAGATCCCACAGAGCGGAGACGGCTGAATTGGGGGGGGTCTCGGGGGCAATTTTGAAGAAATCAATTTGGTCATATTTTGGAAAATTTGGACCAGTCGCGGGTAGGGCGAAAAATAAAAACTCATCGGATCTGCTTTATCTTGATAATATTGATGCCTTTGGATGTTAGAAGATCCCACAGAGCGGAGACGGCTGAATTGGGGGGGGTCTCGGGGGCAATTTTGAAGAAATCAATTTGGTCATATTTTGGAAAATTTGGACCAGTCGCGGGTAGGGCGAAAAATAAAAACTCATCGGATCTGCTTTATCTTGATAATATTGATGCCTTTGGATGTTAGAAGATCCCACAGAGCGGAGACGGCTGAATTGGGGGGGGTCTCGGGGGCAATTTTGAAGAAATCAATTTGGTCATATTTTGGAAAATTTGGACCAGTCGCGGGTAGGGCGAAAAATAAAAACTCATCGGATCTGCTTTATCTTGATAATATTGATGCCTTTGGATGTTAGAAGATCCCACAGAGCGGAGACGGCTGAATTGGGGGGGGTCTCGGGGGCAATTTTGAAGAAATCAATTTGGTCATATTTTGGAAAATTTGGACCAGTCGCGGGTAGGGCGAAAAATAAAAACTCATCGGATCTGCTTTATCTTGATAATATTGATGCCTTTGGATGTTAGAAGATCCCACAGAGCGGAGACGGCTGAATTGGGGGGGGTCTCGGGGGCAATTTTGAAGAAATCAATTTGGTCATATTTTGGAAAATTTGGACCAGTCGCGGGTAGGGCGAAAAATAAAAACTCATCGGATCTGCTTTATCTTGATAATATTGATGCCTTTGGATGTTAGAAGATCCCACAGAGCGGAGACGGCTGAATTGGGGGGGGTCTCGGGGGCAATTTTGAAGAAATCAATTTGGTCATATTTTGGAAAATTTGGACCAGTCGCGGGTAGGGCGAAAAATAAAAACTCATCGGATCTGCTTTATCTTGATAATATTGATGCCTTTGGATGTTAGAAGATCCCACAGAGCGGAGACGGCTGAATTGGGGGGGGTCTCGGGGGCAATTTTGAAGAAATCAATTTGGTCATATTTTGGAAAATTTGGACCAGTCGCGGGTAGGGCGAAAAATAAAAACTCATCGGATCTGCTTTATCTTGATAATATTGATGCCTTTGGATGTTAGAAGATCCCACAGAGCGGAGACGGCTGAATTGGGGGGGGTCTCGGGGGCAATTTTGAAGAAATCAATTTGGTCATATTTTGGAAAATTTGGACCAGTCGCGGGTAGGGCGAAAAATAAAAACTCATCGGATCTGCTTTATCTTGATAATATTGATGCCTTTGGATGTTAGAAGATCCCACAGAGCGGAGACGGCTGAATTGGGGGGGGTCTCGGGGGCAATTTTGAAGAAATCAATTTGGTCATATTTTGGAAAATTTGGACCAGTCGCGGGTAGGGCGAAAAATAAAAACTCATCGGATCTGCTTTATCTTGATAATATTGATGCCTTTGGATGTTAGAAGATCCCACAGAGCGGAGACGGCTGAATTGGGGGGGGTCTCGGGGGCAATTTTGAAGAAATCAATTTGGTCATATTTTGGAAAATTTGGACCAGTCGCGGGTAGGGCGAAAAATAAAAACTCATCGGATCTGCTTTATCTTGATAATATTGATGCCTTTGGATGTTAGAAGATCCCACAGAGCGGAGACGGCTGAATTGGGGGGGGTCTCGGGGGCAATTTTGAAGAAATCAATTTGGTCATATTTTGGAAAATTTGGACCAGTCGCGGGTAGGGCGAAAAATAAAAACTCATCGGATCTGCTTTATCTTGATAATATTGATGCCTTTGGATGTTAGAAGATCCCACAGAGCGGAGACGGCTGAATTGGGGGGGGTCTCGGGGGCAATTTTGAAGAAATCAATTTGGTCATATTTTGGAAAATTTGGACCAGTCGCGGGTAGGGCGAAAAATAAAAACTCATCGGATCTGCTTTATCTTGATAATATTGATGCCTTTGGATGTTAGAAGATCCCACAGAGCGGAGACGGCTGAATTGGGGGGGGTCTCGGGGGCAATTTTGAAGAAATCAATTTGGTCATATTTTGGAAAATTTGGACCAGTCGCGGGTAGGGCGAAAAATAAAAACTCATCGGATCTGCTTTATCTTGATAATATTGATGCCTTTGGATGTTAGAAGATCCCACAGAGCGGAGACGGCTGAATTGGGGGGGGTCTCGGGGGCAATTTTGAAGAAATCAATTTGGTCATATTTTGGAAAATTTGGACCAGTCGCGGGTAGGGCGAAAAATAAAAACTCATCGGATCTGCTTTATCTTGATAATATTGATGCCTTTGGATGTTAGAAGATCCCACAGAGCGGAGACGGCTGAATTGGGGGGGGTCTCGGGGGCAATTTTGAAGAAATCAATTTGGTCATATTTTGGAAAATTTGGACCAGTCGCGGGTAGGGCGAAAAATAAAAACTCATCGGATCTGCTTTATCTTGATAATATTGATGCCTTTGGATGTTAGAAGATCCCACAGAGCGGAGACGGCTGAATTGGGGGGGGTCTCGGGGGCAATTTTGAAGAAATCAATTTGGTCATATTTTGGAAAATTTGGACCAGTCGCGGGTAGGGCGAAAAATAAAAACTCATCGGATCTGCTTTATCTTGATAATATTGATGCCTTTGGATGTTAGAAGATCCCACAGAGCGGAGACGGCTGAATTGGGGGGGGTCTCGGGGGCAATTTTGAAGAAATCAATTTGGTCATATTTTGGAAAATTTGGACCAGTCGCGGGTAGGGCGAAAAATAAAAACTCATCGGATCTGCTTTATCTTGATAATATTGATGCCTTTGGATGTTAGAAGATCCCACAGAGCGGAGACGGCTGAATTGGGGGGGGTCTCGGGGGCAATTTTGAAGAAATCAATTTGGTCATATTTTGGAAAATTTGGACCAGTCGCGGGTAGGGCGAAAAATAAAAACTCATCGGATCTGCTTTATCTTGATAATATTGATGCCTTTGGATGTTAGAAGATCCCACAGAGCGGAGACGGCTGAATTGGGGGGGGTCTCGGGGGCAATTTTGAAGAAATCAATTTGGTCATATTTTGGAAAATTTGGACCAGTCGCGGGTAGGGCGAAAAATAAAAACTCATCGGATCTGCTTTATCTTGATAATATTGATGCCTTTGGATGTTAGAAGATCCCACAGAGCGGAGACGGCTGAATTGGGGGGGGTCTCGGGGGCAATTTTGAAGAAATCAATTTGGTCATATTTTGGAAAATTTGGACCAGTCGCGGGTAGGGCGAAAAATAAAAACTCATCGGATCTGCTTTATCTTGATAATATTGATGCCTTTGGATGTTAGAAGATCCCACAGAGCGGAGACGGCTGAATTGGGGGGGGTCTCGGGGGCAATTTTGAAGAAATCAATTTGGTCATATTTTGGAAAATTTGGACCAGTCGCGGGTAGGGCGAAAAATAAAAACTCATCGGATCTGCTTTATCTTGATAATATTGATGCCTTTGGATGTTAGAAGATCCCACAGAGCGGAGACGGCTGAATTGGGGGGGGTCTCGGGGGCAATTTTGAAGAAATCAATTTGGTCATATTTTGGAAAATTTGGACCAGTCGCGGGTAGGGCGAAAAATAAAAACTCATCGGATCTGCTTTATCTTGATAATATTGATGCCTTTGGATGTTAGAAGATCCCACAGAGCGGAGACGGCTGAATTGGGGGGGGTCTCGGGGGCAATTTTGAAGAAATCAATTTGGTCATATTTTGGAAAATTTGGACCAGTCGCGGGTAGGGCGAAAAATAAAAACTCATCGGATCTGCTTTATCTTGATAATATTGATGCCTTTGGATGTTAGAAGATCCCACAGAGCGGAGACGGCTGAATTGGGGGGGGTCTCGGGGGCAATTTTGAAGAAATCAATTTGGTCATATTTTGGAAAATTTGGACCAGTCGCGGGTAGGGCGAAAAATAAAAACTCATCGGATCTGCTTTATCTTGATAATATTGATGCCTTTGGATGTTAGAAGATCCCACAGAGCGGAGACGGCTGAATTGGGGGGGGTCTCGGGGGCAATTTTGAAGAAATCAATTTGGTCATATTTTGGAAAATTTGGACCAGTCGCGGGTAGGGCGAAAAATAAAAACTCATCGGATCTGCTTTATCTTGATAATATTGATGCCTTTGGATGTTAGAAGATCCCACAGAGCGGAGACGGCTGAATTGGGGGGGGTCTCGGGGGCAATTTTGAAGAAATCAATTTGGTCATATTTTGGAAAATTTGGACCAGTCGCGGGTAGGGCGAAAAATAAAAACTCATCGGATCTGCTTTATCTTGATAATATTGATGCCTTTGGATGTTAGAAGATCCCACAGAGCGGAGACGGCTGAATTGGGGGGGGTCTCGGGGGCAATTTTGAAGAAATCAATTTGGTCATATTTTGGAAAATTTGGACCAGTCGCGGGTAGGGCGAAAAATAAAAACTCATCGGATCTGCTTTATCTTGATAATATTGATGCCTTTGGATGTTAGAAGATCCCACAGAGCGGAGACGGCTGAATTGGGGGGGGTCTCGGGGGCAATTTTGAAGAAATCAATTTGGTCATATTTTGGAAAATTTGGACCAGTCGCGGGTAGGGCGAAAAATAAAAACTCATCGGATCTGCTTTATCTTGATAATATTGATGCCTTTGGATGTTAGAAGATCCCACAGAGCGGAGACGGCTGAATTGGGGGGGGTCTCGGGGGCAATTTTGAAGAAATCAATTTGGTCATATTTTGGAAAATTTGGACCAGTCGCGGGTAGGGCGAAAAATAAAAACTCATCGGATCTGCTTTATCTTGATAATATTGATGCCTTTGGATGTTAGAAGATCCCACAGAGCGGAGACGGCTGAATTGGGGGGGGTCTCGGGGGCAATTTTGAAGAAATCAATTTGGTCATATTTTGGAAAATTTGGACCAGTCGCGGGTAGGGCGAAAAATAAAAACTCATCGGATCTGCTTTATCTTGATAATATTGATGCCTTTGGATGTTAGAAGATCCCACAGAGCGGAGACGGCTGAATTGGGGGGGGTCTCGGGGGCAATTTTGAAGAAATCAATTTGGTCATATTTTGGAAAATTTGGACCAGTCGCGGGTAGGGCGAAAAATAAAAACTCATCGGATCTGCTTTATCTTGATAATATTGATGCCTTTGGATGTTAGAAGATCCCACAGAGCGGAGACGGCTGAATTGGGGGGGGTCTCGGGGGCAATTTTGAAGAAATCAATTTGGTCATATTTTGGAAAATTTGGACCAGTCGCGGGTAGGGCGAAAAATAAAAACTCATCGGATCTGCTTTATCTTGATAATATTGATGCCTTTGGATGTTAGAAGATCCCACAGAGCAGAGACGGCTGAATTGGGGGGGGTCTCGGGGGCAATTTTGAAGAAATCAATTTGGTCATATTTTGGAAAATTTGGACCAGTCGCGGGTAGGGCGAAAAATAAAAACTCATCGGATCTGCTTTATCTTGATAATATTGATGCCTTTGGATGTTAGAAGATCCCACAGAGCGGAGACGGCTGAATTGGGGGGGGTCTCGGGGGCAATTTTGAAGAAATCAATTTGGTCATATTTTGGAAAATTTGGACCAGTCGCGGGTAGGGCGAAAAATAAAAACTCATCGGATCTGCTTTATCTTGATAATATTGATGCCTTTGGATGTTAGAAGATCCCACAGAGCGGAGACGGCTGAATTGGGGGGAGGGTCTCGGGGGCAATTTTGAAGAAATCAATTTGGTCATATTTTGGAAAATTTGGACCAGTCGCGGGTAGGGCGAAAAATAAAAACTCATCGGATCTGCTTTATCTTGATAATATTGATGCCTTTGGATGTTAGAAGATCCCACAGAGCGGAGACGGCTGAATTGGGGGGGGTCTCGGGGGCAATTTTGAAGAAATCAATTTGGTCATATTTTGGAAAATTTGGACCAGTCGCGGGTAGGGCGAAAAATAAAAACTCATCGGATCTGCTTTATCTTGATAATATTGATGCCTTTGGATGTTAGAAGATCCCACAGAGCGGAGACGGCTGAATTGGGGGGGGTCTCGGGGGCAATTTTGAAGAAATCAATTTGGTCATATTTTGGAAAATTTGGACCAGTCGCGGGTAGGGCGAAAAATAAAAACTCATCGGATCTGCTTTATCTTGATAATATTGATGCCTTTGGATGTTAGAAGATCCCACAGAGCGGAGACGGCTGAATTGGGGGGGGTCTCGGGGGCAATTTTGAAGAAATCAATTTGGTCATATTTTGGAAAATTTGGACCAGTCGCGGGTAGGGCGAAAAATAAAAACTCATCGGATCTGCTTTATCTTGATAATATTGATGCCTTTGGATGTTAGAAGATCCCACAGAGCGGAGACGGCTGAATTGGGGGGGGTCTCGGGGGCAATTTTGAAGAAATCAATTTGGTCATATTTTGGAAAATTTGGACCAGTCGCGGGTAGGGCGAAAAATAAAAACTCATCGGATCTGCTTTATCTTGATAATATTGATGCCTTTGGATGTTAGAAGATCCCACAGAGCGGAGACGGCTGAATTGGGGGGGGTCTCGGGGGCAATTTTGAAGACATCAATTTGGTCATATTTTGGAAAATTTGGACCAGTCGCGGGTAGGGCGAAAAATAAAAACTCATCGGATCTGCTTTATCTTGATAATATTGATGCCTTTGGATGTTAGAAGATCCCACAGAGCGGAGACGGCTGAATTGGGGGGGGTCTCGGGGGCAATTTTGAAGAAATCAATTTGGTCATATTTTGGAAAATTTGGACCAGTCGCGGGTAGGGCGAAAAATAAAAACTCATCGGATCTGCTTTATCTTGATAATATTGATGCCTTTGGATGTTAGAAGATCCCACAGAGCGGAGACGGCTGAATTGGGGGGGGTCTCGGGGGCAATTTTGAAGAAATCAATTTGGTCATATTTTGGAAAATTTGGACCAGTCGCGGGTAGGGCGAAAAATAAAAACTCATCGGATCTGCTTTATCTTGATAATATTGATGCCTTTGGATGTTAGAAGATCCCACAGAGCGGAGACGGCTGAATTGGGGGGGGTCTCTCGGGGGCAATTTTGAAGAAATCAATTTGGTCATATTTTGGAAAATTTGGACCAGTCGCGGGTAGGGCGAAAAATAAAAACTCATCGGATCTGCTTTATCTTGATAATATTGATGCCTTTGGATGTTAGAAGATCCCACAGAGCGGAGACGGCTGAATTGGGGGGGGTCTCGGGGGCAATTTTGAAGAAATCAATTTGGTCATATTTTGGAAAATTTGGACCAGTCGCGGGTAGGGCGAAAAATAAAAACTCATCGGATCTGCTTTATCTTGATAATATTGATGCCTTTGGATGTTAGAAGATCCCACAGAGCGGAGACGGCTGAATTGGGGGGGGTCTCGGGGGCAATTTTGAAGAAATCAATTTGGTCATATTTTGGAAAATTTGGACCAGTCGCGGGTAGGGCGAAAAATAAAAACTCATCGGATCTGCTTTATCTTGATAATATTGATGCCTTTGGATGTTAGAAGATCCCACAGAGCGGAGACGGCTGAATTGGGGGGGGTCTCGGGGGCAATTTTGAAGAAATCAATTTGGTCATATTTTGGAAAATTTGGACCAGTCGCGGGTAGGGCGAAAAATAAAAACTCATCGGATCTGCTTTATCTTGATAATATTGATGCCTTTGGATGTTAGAAGATCCCACAGAGCGGAGACGGCTGAATTGGGGGGGGTCTCGGGGGCAATTTTGAAGAAATCAATTTGGTCATATTTTGGAAAATTTGGACCAGTCGCGGGTAGGGCGAAAAATAAAAACTCATCGGATCTGCTTTATCTTGATAATATTGATGCCTTTGGATGTTAGAAGATCCCACAGAGCGGAGACGGCTGAATTGGGGGGGGTCTCGGGGGCAATTTTGAAGAAATCAATTTGGTCATATTTTGGAAAATTTGGACCAGTCGCGGGTAGGGCGAAAAATAAAAACTCATCGGATCTGCTTTATCTTGATAATATTGATGCCTTTGGATGTTAGAAGATCCCACAGAGCGGAGACGGCTGAATTGGGGGGGGTCTCGGGGGCAATTTTGAAGAAATCAATTTGGTCATATTTTGGAAAATTTGGACCAGTCGCGGGTAGGGCGAAAAATAAAAACTCATCGGATCTGCTTTATCTTGATAATATTGATGCCTTTGGATGTTAGAAGATCCCACAGAGCGGAGACGGCTGAATTGGGGGGGGTCTCGGGGGCAATTTTGAAGAAATCAATTTGGTCATATTTTGGAAAATTTGGACCAGTCGCGGGTAGGGCGAAAAATAAAAACTCATCGGATCTGCTTTATCTTGATAATATTGATGCCTTTGGATGTTAGAAGATCCCACAGAGCGGAGACGGCTGAATTGGGGGGGGTCTCGGGGGCAATTTTGAAGAAATCAATTTGGTCATATTTTGGAAAATTTGGACCAGTCGCGGGTAGGGCGAAAAATAAAAACTCATCGGATCTGCTTTATCTTGATAATATTGATGCCTTTGGATGTTAGAAGATCCCACAGAGCGGAGACGGCTGAATTGGGGGGGGTCTCGGGGGCAATTTTGAAGAAATCAATTTGGTCATATTTTGGAAAATTTGGACCAGTCGCGGGTAGGGCGAAAAATAAAAACTCATCGGATCTGCTTTATCTTGATAATATTGATGCCTTTGGATGTTAGAAGATCCCACAGAGCGGAGACGGCTGAATTGGGGGGGGTCTCGGGGGCAATTTTGAAGAAATCAATTTGGTCATATTTTGGAAAATTTGGACCAGTCGCGGGTAGGGCGAAAAATAAAAACTCATCGGATCTGCTTTATCTTGATAATATTGATGCCTTTGGATGTTAGAAGATCCCACAGAGCGGAGACGGCTGAATTGGGGGGGGTCTCGGGGGCAATTTTGAAGAAATCAATTTGGTCATATTTTGGAAAATTTGGACCAGTCGCGGGTAGGGCGAAAAATAAAAACTCATCGGATCTGCTTTATCTTGATAATATTGATGCCTTTGGATGTTAGAAGATCCCACAGAGCGGAGACGGCTGAATTGGGGGGGGTCTCGGGGGCAATTTTGAAGAAATCAATTTGGTCATATTTTGGAAAATTTGGACCAGTCGCGGGTAGGGCGAAAAATAAAAACTCATCGGATCTGCTTTATCTTGATAATATTGATGCCTTTGGATGTTAGAAGATCCCACAGAGCGGAGACGGCTGAATTGGGGGGGGTCTCGGGGGCAATTTTGAAGAAATCAATTTGGTCATATTTTGGAAAATTTGGACCAGTCGCGGGTAGGGCGAAAAATAAAAACTCATCGGATCTGCTTTATCTTGATAATATTGATGCCTTTGGATGTTAGAAGATCCCACAGAGCGGAGACGGCTGAATTGGGGGGGGTCTCGGGGGCAATTTTGAAGAAATCAATTTGGTCATATTTTGGAAAATTTGGACCAGTCGCGGGTAGGGCGAAAAATAAAAACTCATCGGATCTGCTTTATCTTGATAATATTGATGCCTTTGGATGTTAGAAGATCCCACAGAGCGGAGACGGCTGAATTGGGGGGGGTCTCGGGGGCAATTTTGAAGAAATCAATTTGGTCATATTTTGGAAAATTTGGACCAGTCGCGGGTAGGGCGAAAAATAAAAACTCATCGGATCTGCTTTATCTTGATAATATTGATGCCTTTGGATGTTAGAAGATCCCACAGAGCGGAGACGGCTGAATTGGGGGGGGTCTCGGGGGCAATTTTGAAGAAATCAATTTGGTCATATTTTGGAAAATTTGGACCAGTCGCGGGTAGGGCGAAAAATAAAAACTCATCGGATCTGCTTTATCTTGATAATATTGATGCCTTTGGATGTTAGAAGATCCCACAGAGCGGAGACGGCTGAATTGGGGGGGGTCTCGGGGGCAATTTTGAAGAAATCAATTTGGTCATATTTTGGAAAATTTGGACCAGTCGCGGGTAGGGCGAAAAATAAAAACTCATCGGATCTGCTTTATCTTGATAATATTGATGCCTTTGGATGTTAGAAGATCCCACAGAGCGGAGACGGCTGAATTGGGGGGGGTCTCGGGGGCAATTTTGAAGAAATCAATTTGGTCATATTTTGGAAAATTTGGACCAGTCGCGGGTAGGGCGAAAAATAAAAACTCATCGGATCTGCTTTATCTTGATAATATTGATGCCTTTGGATGTTAGAAGATCCCACAGAGCGGAGACGGCTGAATTGGGGGGGGTCTCGGGGGCAATTTTCAAGAAATCAATTTGGTCATATTTTGGAAAATTTGGACCAGTCGCGGGTAGGGCGAAAAATAAAAACTCATCGGATCTGCTTTATCTTGATAATATTGATGCCTTTGGATGTTAGAAGATCCCACAGAGCGGAGACGGCTGAATTGGGGGGGGTCTCGGGGGCAATTTTCAAGAAATCAATTTGGTCATATTTTGGAAAATTTGGACCAGTCGCGGGTAGGGCGAAAAATAAAAACTCATCGGATCTGCTTTATCTTGATAATATTGATGCCTTTGGATGTTAGAAGATCCCACAGAGCGGAGACGGCTGAATTGGGGGGGGTCTCGGGGGCAATTTTCAAGAAATCAATTTGGTCATATTTTGGAAAATTTGGACCAGTCGCGGGTAGGGCGAAAAATAAAAACTCATCGGATCTGCTTTATCTTGATAATATTGATGCCTTTGGATGTTAGAAGATCCCACAGAGCGGAGACGGCTGAATTGGGGGGGGTCTCGGGGGCAATTTTCAAGAAATCAATTTGGTCATATTTTGGAAAATTTGGACCAGTCGCGGGTAGGGCGAAAAATAAAAACTCATCGGATCTGCTTTATCTTGATAATATTGATGCCTTTGGATGTTAGAAGATCCCACAGAGCGGAGACGGCTGAATTGGGGGGGGTCTCGGGGGCAATTTTCAAGAAATCAATTTGGTCATATTTTGGAAAATTTGGACCAGTCGCGGGTAGGGCGAAAAATAAAAACTCATCGGATCTGCTTTATCTTGATAATATTGATGCCTTTGGATGTTAGAAGATCCCACAGAGCGGAGACGGCTGAATTGGGGGGGGTCTCGGGGGCAATTTTCAAGAAATCAATTTGGTCATATTTTGGAAAATTTGGACCAGTCGCGGGTAGGGCGAAAAAAAAAAACTCATCGGATCTGCTTTATCTTGATAATATTGATGCCTTTGGATGTTAGAAGATCCCACAGAGCGGAGACGGCTGAATTGGGGGGGGTCTCGGGGGCAATTTTCAAGAAATCAATTTGGTCATATTTTGGAAAATTTGGACCAGTCGCGGGTAGGGCGAAAAATAAAAACTCATCGGATCTGCTTTATCTTGATAATATTGATGCCTTTGGATGTTAGAAGATCCCACAGAGCGGAGACGGCTGAATTGGGGGGGGTCTCGGGGGCAATTTTCAAGAAATCAATTTGGTCATATTTTGGAAAATTTGGACCAGTCGCGGGTAGGGCGAAAAATAAAAACTCATCGGATCTGCTTTATCTTGATAATATTGATGCCTTTGGATGTTAGAAGATCCCACAGAGCGGAGACGGCTGAATTGGGGGGGGTCTCGGGGGCAATTTTCAAGAAATCAATTTGGTCATATTTTGGAAAATTTGGACCAGTCGCGGGTAGGGCGAAAAATAAAAACTCATCGGATCTGCTTTATCTTGATAATATTGATGCCTTTGGATGTTAGAAGATCCCACAGAGCGGAGACGGCTGAATTGGGGGGGGTCTCGGGGGCAATTTTCAAGAAATCAATTTGGTCATATTTTGGAAAATTTGGACCAGTCGCGGGTAGGGCGAAAAATAAAAACTCATCGGATCTGCTTTATCTTGATAATATTGATGCCTTTGGATGTTAGAAGATCCCACAGAGCGGAGACGGCTGAATTGGGGGGGGTCTCGGGGGCAATTTTCAAGAAATCAATTTGGTCATATTTTGGAAAATTTGGACCAGTCGCGGGTAGGGCGAAAAATAAAAACTCATCGGATCTGCTTTATCTTGATAATATTGATGCCTTTGGATGTTAGAAGATCCCACAGAGCGGAGACGGCTGAATTGGGGGGGGTCTCGGGGGCAATTTTCAAGAAATCAATTTGGTCATATTTTGGAAAATTTGGACCAGTCGCGGGTAGGGCGAAAAATAAAAACTCATCGGATCTGCTTTATCTTGATAATATTGATGCCTTTGGATGTTAGAAGATCCCACAGAGCGGAGACGGCTGAATTGGGGGGGGTCTCGGGGGCAATTTTCAAGAAATCAATTTGGTCATATTTTGGAAAATTTGGACCAGTCGCGGGTAGGGCGAAAAATAAAAACTCATCGGATCTGCTTTATCTTGATAATATTGATGCCTTTGGATGTTAGAAGATCCCACAGAGCGGAGACGGCTGAATTGGGGGGGGTCTCGGGGGCAATTTTCAAGAAATCAATTTGGTCATATTTTGGAAAATTTGGACCAGTCGCGGGTAGGGCGAAAAATAAAAACTCATCGGATCTGCTTTATCTTGATAATATTGATGCCTTTGGATGTTAGAAGATCCCACAGAGCGGAGACGGCTGAATTGGGGGGGGTCTCGGGGGCAATTTTCAAGAAATCAATTTGGTCATATTTTGGAAAATTTGGACCAGTCGCGGGTAGGGCGAAAAATAAAAACTCATCGGATCTGCTTTATCTTGATAATATTGATGCCTTTGGATGTTAGAAGATCCCACAGAGCGGAGACGGCTGAATTGGGGGGGGTCTCGGGGGCAATTTTCAAGAAATCAATTTGGTCATATTTTGGAAAATTTGGACCAGTCGCGGGTAGGGCGAAAAATAAAAACTCATCGGATCTGCTTTATCTTGATAATATTGATGCCTTTGGATGTTAGAAGATCCCACAGAGCGGAGACGGCTGAATTGGGGGGGGTCTCGGGGGCAATTTTCAAGAAATCAATTTGGTCATATTTTGGAAAATTTGGACCAGTCGCGGGTAGGGCGAAAAATAAAAACTCATCGGATCTGCTTTATCTTGATAATATTGATGCCTTTGGATGTTAGAAGATCCCACAGAGCGGAGACGGCTGAATTGGGGGGGGTCTCGGGGGCAATTTTCAAGAAATCAATTTGGTCATATTTTGGAAAATTTGGACCAGTCGCGGGTAGGGCGAAAAATAAAAACTCATCGGATCTGCTTTATCTTGATAATATTGATGCCTTTGGATGTTAGAAGATCCCACAGAGCGGAGACGGCTGAATTGGGGGGGGTCTCTGGGGCAATTTTCAAGAAATCAATTTGGTCATATTTTGGAAAATTTGGACCAGTCGCGGGTAGGGCGAAAAATAAAAACTCATCGGATCTGCTTTATCTTGATAATATTGATGCCTTTGGATGTTAGAAGATCCCACAGAGCGGAGACGGCTGAATTGGGGGGGGGTCTCGGGGGCAATTTTCAAGAAATCAATTTGGTCATATTTTGGAAAATTTGGACCAGTCGCGGGTAGGGCGAAAAATAAAAACTCATCGGATCTGCTTTATCTTGATAATATTGATGCCTTTGGATGTTAGAAGATCCCACAGAGCGGAGACGGCTGAATTGGGGGGGGTCTCGGGGGCAATTTTCAAGAAATCAATTTGGTCATATTTTGGAAAATTTCGACCAGTCGCGGGTAGGGCGAAAAATAAAAACTCATCGGATCTGCTTTATCTTGATAATAGTGATGCCTTTGGATGTTAGAAGATCCCACAGAGCGGAGACGGCTGAATTGGGGGGGGTCTCGGGGGCAATTTTCAAGAAATCAATTTGGTCATATTTTGGAAAATTTGGACCAGTCGCGGGTAGGGCGAAAAATAAAAACTCATCGGATCTGCTTTATCTTGATAATATTGATGCCTTTGGATGTTAGAAGATCCCACAGAGCAGAGACGGCTGAATTGGGGGGGGTCTCGGGGGCAATTTTCAAGAAATCAATTTGGTCATATTTTGGAAAATTTGGACCAGTCGCGGGTAGGGCGAAAAATAAAAACTCATCGGATCTGCTTTATCTTGATAATATTGATGCCTTTGGATGTTAGAAGATCCCACAGAGCGGAGACGGCTGAATTGGGGGGGGTCTCGGGGGCAATTTTCAAGAAATCAATTTGGTCATATTTTGGAAAATTTGGACCAGTCGCGGGTAGGGCGAAAAATAAAAACTCATCGGATCTGCTTTATCTTGATAATATTGATGCCTTTGGATGTTAGAAGATCCCACAGAGCGGAGACGGCTGAATTGGGGGGGGGTCTCGGGGGCAATTTTCAAGAAATCAATTTGGTCATATTTTGGAAAATTTGGACCAGTCGCGGGTAGGGCGAAAAATAAAAACTCATCGGATCTGCTTTATCTTGATAATATTGATGCCTTTGGATGTTAGAAGATCCCACTGAGCGGAGACGGCTGAATTGGGGGGGGTCTCGGGGGCAATTTTGAAGAAATCAATTTGGTCATATTTTGGAAAATTTGGACCAGTCGCGGGTAGGGCGAAAAATAAAAACTCATCGGATCTGCTTTATCTTGATAATATTGATGCCTTTGGATGTTAGAAGATCCCACAGAGCGGAGACGGCTGAATTGGGGGGGGTCTCGGGGGCAATTTTGAAGAAATCAATTTGGTCATATTTTGGAAAATTTGGACCAGTCGCGGGTAGGGCGAAAAATAAAAACTCATCGGGTCTGCTTTATCTTCTGAATATTGATGCCTTTGGATGTTAGAAGATCCCACAGAGCGGAGACGGCTGAATTGGGGGGGGGGTCTCGGGGGCAATTTTGAAGAAATCAATTTGGTAATATTTTGGAAAATTTGGACCAGTCGCGGGTAGGGCGAAAAATAAAAACTCATCGGATCTGCTTTATCTTCTGAATATTGATGCCTTTGGATGTTAGAATATCCCACAGAGCGGAGACGGCTGAATTGGGGGGGGGTCTCGGGGGCAATTTTGAAGAAATCAATTTGGTCATATTTTGGAAAATTTGGACCAGTCGCGGGTAGGGCGAAAAATAAAAACTCATCGGATCTGCTTTATCTTCTGAATATTGATGCCTTTGGATGTTAGAAGATCCCACAGAGCGGAGACGGCTGAATTGGGGGGGGTCTCGGGGGCAATTTTGAAGAAATCAATTTGGTCATATTTTGGAAAATTTGGACCAGTCGCGGGTAGGGCGAAAAATAAAAACTCATCGGATCTGCTTTATCTTCTGAATATTGATGCCTTTGGATGTTAGAAGATCCCACAGAGCGGAGACGGCTGAATGGGGGGGGGGTCTCGGGGGCAATTTTGAAGAAATCAATTTGGTCATATTTTGGAAAATTTGGACCAGTCGCGGGTAGGGCGAAAAATAAAAACTCATCGGATCTGCTTTATCTTCTGAATATTGATGCCTTTGGATGTTAGAAGATCCCACAGAGCGGAGACGGCTGAATTGGGGGGGGTCTCGGGGGCAATTTTGAAGAAATCAATTTGGTCATATTTTGGAAAATTTGGACCAGTCGCGGGTAGGGCGAAAAATAAAAACTCATCGGATCTGCTTTATCTTCTGAATATTGATGCCTTTGGATGTTAGAAGATCCCACAGAGCGGAGACGGCTGAATTGGGGGGGGTCTCGGGGGCAATTTTCAAGAAATCAATTTGGTCATATTTTGGAAAATTTGGACCAGTCGCGGGTAGGGCGAAAAATAAAAACTCATCGGATCTGCTTTATCTTCTGAATATTGATGCCTTTGGATGTTAGAAGATCCCACAGAGCGGAGACGGCTGAATTGGGGGGGGGTCTCGGGGGCAATTTTGAAGAAATCAATTTGGTCATATTTTGGAAAATTTGGACCAGTCGCGGGTAGGGCGAAAAATAAAAACTCATCGGATCTGCTTTATCTTCTGAATATTGATGCCTTTGGATGTTAGAAGATCCCACAGAGCGGAGACGGCTGAATTGGGGGGGGTCTCGGGGGCAATTTTGAAGAAATCAATTTGGTCATATTTTGGAAAATTTGGACCAGTCGCGGGTAGGGCGAAAAATAAAAACTCATCGGATCTGCTTTATCTTGATAATATTGATGCCTTTGGATGTTAGAAGATCCCACAGAGCGGAGACGGCTGAATTGGGGGGGGGGTCTCGGGGGCAATTTTGAAGAAATCAATTTGGTCATATTTTGGAAAATTTGGACCAGTCGCTGGTAGGGCGAAAAATAAAAACTCATCGGATCTGCTTTATCTTCTGAATATTGATGCCTTTGGATGTTAGAAGATCCCACAGAGCGGAGACGGCTGAATTGGGGGGGGGGTCTCGGGGGCAATTTTGAAGAAATCAATTTGGTCATATTTTGGAAAATTTGGACCAGTCGCGGGTAGGGCGAAAAATAAAAACTCATCGGATCTGCTTTATCTTCTGAATATTGATGCCTTTGGATGTTAGAAGATCCCACAGAGCAAAGACGGCTGAATTGGGGGGGGTCTCGGGGGCAATTTTGAAGAAATCAATTTGGTCATATTTTGGAAAATTTGGACCAGTCGCGGGTAGGGCGAAAAATAAAAACTCATCGGATCTGCTTTATCTTCTGAATATTGATGCCTTTGGATGTTAGAAGATCCCACAGAGCGGAGACGGCTGAATTGGGGGGGGTCTCGGGGGCAATTTTGAAGAAATCAATTTGGTCATATTTTGGAAAATTTGGACCAGTCGCGGGTAGGGCGAAAAATAAAAACTCATCGGATCTGCTTTATCTTCTGAATATTGATGCCTTTGGATGTTAGAAGATCCCACAGAGCGGAGACGGCTGAATTGGGGGGGGGTCTCGGGGGCAATTTTGAAGAAATCAATTTGGTAATATTTTGGAAAATTTGGACCAGTCGCGGGTAGGGCGAAAAATAAAAACTCATCGGATCTGCTTTATCTTCTGAATATTGATGCCTTTGGATGTTAGAAGATCCCACAGAGCGGAGACGGCTGAATTGGGGGGGGGGTCTCGGGGGCAATTTTGAAGAAATCAATTTGGTCATATTTTGGAAAATTTGGACCAGTCGCGGGTAGGGCGAAAAATAAAAACTCATCGGATCTGCTTTATCTTCTGAATATTGATGCCTTTGGATGTTAGAAGATCCCACAGAGCGGAGACGGCTGAATTGGGGGGGGTCTCGGGGGCAATTTTGAAGAAATCAATTTGGTCATATTTTGGAAAATTTGGACCAGTCGCGGGTAGGGCGAAAAATAAAAACTCATCGGATCTGCTTTATCTTCTGAATATTGATGCCTTTGGATGTTAGAAGATCCCACAGAGCGGAGACGGCTGAATGGGGGGGGGTCTCGGGGGCAATTTTGAAGAAATCAATTTGGTCATATTTTGGAAAATTTGGACCAGTCGCGGGTAGGGCGAAAAATAAAAACTCATCGGATCTGCTTTATCTTCTGAATATTGATGCCTTTGGATGTTAGAAGATCCCACAGAGCGGAGACGGCTGAATTGGGGGGGGTCTCGGGGGCAATTTTGAAGAAATCAATTTGGTCATATTTTGGAAAATTTGGACCAGTCGCGGGTAGGGCGAAAAATAAAAACTCATCGGATCTGCTTTATCTTCTGAATATTGATGCCTTTGGATGTTAGAAGATCCCACAGAGCGGAGACGGCTGAATTGGGGGGGGTCTCGGGGGCAATTTTCAAGAAATCAATTTGGTCATATTTTGGAAAATTTGGACCAGTCGCGGGTAGGGCGAAAAATAAAAACTCATCGGATCTGCTTTATCTTCTGAATATTGATGCCTTTGGATGTTAGAAGATCCCACAGAGCGGAGACGGCTGAATTGGGGGGGGGTCTCGGGGGCAATTTTGAAGAAATCAATTTGGTCATATTTTGGAAAATTTGGACCAGTCGCGGGTAGGGCGAAAAATAAAAACTCATCGGATGTGCTTTATCTTCTGAATATTGATGCCTTTGGATGTTAGAAGATCCCACAGAGCGGAGACGGCTGAATTGGGGGGGGTCTCGGGGGCAATTTTGAAGAAATCAATTTGGTCATATTTTGGAAAATTTGGACCAGTCGCGGGTAGGGCGAAAAATAAAAACTCATCGGATCTGCTTTATCTTCTGAATATTGATGCCTTTGGATGTTAGAAGATCCCACAGAGCAAAGACGGCTGAATTGGGGGGGGGTCTCGGGGGCAATTTTGAAGAAATCAATTTGGTCATATTTTGGAAAATTTGGACCAGTCGCGGGTAGGGCGAAAAATAAAAACTCATCGGATCTGCTTTATCTTCTGAATATTGATGCCTTTGGATGTTAGAAGATCCCACAGAGCAGAGACGGCTGAATTGGGGGGGGTCTCGGGGGCAATTTTGAAGAAATCAATTTGGTCATATTTTGGAAAATTTGGACCAGTCGCGGGTAGGGCGAAAAATAAAACTCATCGGATCTGCTTTATCTTCTGAATATTGATGCCTTTGGATGTTAGAAGATCCCACAGAGCGGAGACGGCTGAATTGGGGGGGGGGGGTCTCGGGGGCAATTTTGAAGAAATCAATTTGGTCATATTTTGGAAAATTTGGACCAGTCGCGGGTAGGGCGAAAAATAAAAACTCATCGGATCTGCTTTATCTTCTGAATATTGATGCCTTTGGATGTTAGAAGATCCCACAGAGTGGAGACGGCTGAATTGGGGGGGGTCTCGGGGGCAATTTTGAAGAAATCAATTTGGTCATATTTTGGAAAATTTGGACCAGTCGCGGGTAGGGCGAAAAATAAAAACTCATCGGATCTGCTTTATCTTCTGAATATTGATGCCTTCGGATGTTAGAAGATCCCACAGAGCGGAGACGGCTGAATGGGGGGGGGTCTCGGGGGCAATTTTGAAGAAATCAATTTGGTCATATTTTGGAAAATTTGGACCAGTCGCGGGTAGGGCGAAAAATAAAAACTCATCGGATCTGCTTTATCTTCTGAATATTGATGCCTTTGGATGTTAGAAGATCCCACAGAGCGGAGACGGCTGAATTGGGGGGGGTCTCGGGGGCAATTTTGAAGAAATCAATTTGGTCATATTTTGGAAAATTTGGACCAGTCGCGGGTAGGGCGAAAAATAAAAACTCATTGGATCTGCTTTATCTTCTGAATATTGATGCCTTTGGATATTAGAAGATCCCACAGAGCGGAGACGGCTGAATTGGGGGGGGTCTCGGGGGCAATTTTGAAGAAATCAATTTGGTCATATTTTGGAAAATTTGGACCAGTCGCGGGTAGGGCGAAAAATAAAAACTCATCGGATCTGCTTTATCTTCTGAATATTGATGCCTTTGGATGTTAGAAGATCCCACAGAGCGGAGACGGCTGAATTGGGGGGGGTCTCGGGGGCAATTTTGAAGAAATCAATTTGGTCATATTTTGGAAAATTTGGACCAGTCGCGGGTAGGGCGAAAAATAAAAACTCATCAGATCTGCTTTATCTTCTGAATATTGATGCCTTTGGATGTTAGAAGATCCCACAAAGCGGAGACGGCTGAATTGGGGGGGGGGTCTCGGGGGCAATTTTGAAGAAATCAATTTGGTCATATTTTGGAAAATTTGGACCAGTCGCGGGTAGGGCGAAAAATAAAAACTCATCGGATCTGCTTTATCTTCTGAATATTGATGCCTTTGGATGTTAGAAGATCCCACAGAGCGGAGACGGCTGAATTGGGGGGGGGGGGTCTCGGGGGCAATTTTGAAGAAATCAATTTGGTCATATTTTGGAAAATTTGGACCAGTCGCGGGTAGGGCGAAAAATAAAAACTCATCGGATCTGCTTTATCTTCTGAATATTGATGCCTTTGGATGTTAGAAGATCCCACAGAGCGGAGACGGCTGAATTGGGGGGGGGGGGGTCTCGGGGGCAATTTTGAAGAAATCAATTTGGTCATATTTTGGAAAATTTGGACCAGTTGCGGGTAGGGCGAAAAATAAAAACTCATCGGATCTGCTTTATCTTCTGAATATTGATGCCTTTGGATGTTAGAAGATCCCACAGAGCGGAGACGGCTGAATTGGGGGGGGGGTCTCGGGGGCAATTTTGAAGAAATCAATTTGGTCATATTTTGGAAAATTTGGACCAGTCGCGGGTAGGGCGAAAAATAAAAACTCATCGGATCTGCTTTATCTTCTGAATATTGATGCCTTTGGATGTTAGAAGATCCCACAGAGCGGAGACGGCTGAATTGAGGGGGGTCTCGGGGGCAATTTTGAAGAAATCAATTTGGTCATATTTTGGAAAATTTGGACCAGTCGCGGGTAGGGCGAAAAATAAAAACTCATCGGATCTGCTTTATCTTCTGAATATTGATGCCTTTGGATGTTAGAAGATCCCACAGAGCGGAGACGGCTGAATTGGGGGGGGGGGTCTCGGGGGCAATTTTGAAGAAATCAATTTGGTCATATTTTGGAAAATTTGGACCAGTCGCGGGTAGGGCGAAAAATAAAAACTCATCGGATCTGCTTTATCTTCTGAATATTGATGCCTTTGGATGTTAGAAGATCCCACAGAGCGGAGACGGCTGAATTGGGGGGGGGGTCTCGGGGGCAATTTTGAAGAAATCAATTTGGTCATATTTTGGAAAATTTGGACCAGTCGCGGGTAGGGCGAAAAATAAAAACTCATCGGATCTGCTTTATCTTCTGAATATTGATGCCTTTGGATGTTAGAAGATCCCACAGAGCGGAGACGGCTGAATTGGGGGGGGGGTCTCGGGGGCAATTTTGAAGAAATCAATTTGGTCATATTTTGGAAAATTTGGACCAGTCGCGGGTAGGGCGAAAAATAAAAACTCATCGGATCTGCTTTATCTTCTGAATATTGATGCCTTTGGATGTTAGAAGATCCCACAGAGCGGAGACGGCTGAATTGGGGGGGGGGGTCTCGGGGGCAATTTTGAAGAAATCAATTTGGTCATATTTTGGAAAATTTGGACCAGTCGCGGGTAGGGCGAAAAATAAAAACTCATCGGATCTGCTTTATCTTCTGAATATTGATGCCTTTGGATGTTAGAAGATCCCACAGAGTGGAGACGGCTGAATGGGGGGGGGTCTCGGGGGCAATTTTGAAGAAATCAATTTGGTCATATTTTGGAAAATTTGGACCAGTCGCGGGTAGGGCGAAAAATAAAAACTCATTGGATCTGCTTTATCTTCTGAATATTGATGCCTTTGGATATTAGAAGATCCCACAGAGCGGAGACGGCTGAATTGGGGGGGGTCTCGGGGGCAATTTTGAAGAAATCAATTTGGTCATATTTTGGAAAATTTGGACCAGTCGCGGGTAGGGCGAAAAATAAAAACTCATTGGATCTGCTTTATCTTCTGAATATTGATGCCTTTGGATATTAGAAGATCCCACAGAGCGGAGACGGCTGAATTGGGGGGGGTCTCGGGGGCAATTTTGAAGAAATCAATTTGGTCATATTTTGGAAAATTTGGACCAGTCGCGGGTAGGGCGAAAAATAAAAACTCATCGGATCTGCTTTATCTTCTGAATATTGATGCCTTTGGATGTTAGAAGATCCCACAGAGCGGAGACGGCTGAATTGGAAGGGGTCTCGGGGGCAATTTTGAAGAAATCAATTTGGTCATATTTTGGAAAATTTGGACCAGTCGCGGGTAGGGCGAAAAATAAAAACTCATCAGATCTGCTTTATCTTCTGAATATTGATGCCTTTGGATGTTAGAAGATCCCACAGAGCGGAGACGGCTGAATTGGGGGGGGGGTCTCGGGGGCAATTTTGAAGAAATCAATTTGGTCATATTTTGGAAAATTTGGACCAGTCGCGGGTAGGGCGAAAAATAAAAACTCATCGGATCTGCTTTATCTTCTGAATATTGATGCCTTTGGATGTTAGAAGATCCCACAGAGCGGAGACGGCTGAATTGGGGGGGGGGGGTCTCGGGGGCAATTTTGAAGAAATCAATTTGGTCATATTTTGGAAAATTTGGACCAGTCGCGGGTAGGGCGAAAAATAAAAACTCATCGGATCTGCTTTATCTTCTGAATATTGATGCCTTTGGATGTTAGAAGATCCCACAGAGCGGAGACGGCTGAATTGGGGGGGGGGTCTCGGGGGCAATTTTGAAGAAATCAATTTGGTCATATTTTGGAAAATTTGGACCAGTCGCGGGTAGGGCGAAAAATAAAAACTCATCGGATCTGCTTTATCTTCTGAATATTGATGCCTTTGGATGTTAGAAGATCCCACAGAGCGGAGACGGCTGTATTGGGGGGTGGGTCTCGGGGGCAATTTTGAAGAAATCAATTTGGTCATATTTTGGAAAATTTGGACCAGTCGCGGGTAGGGCGAAAAATAAAAACTCATCAGATCTGCTTTATCTTCTGAATATTGATGCCTTTGGATGTTAGAAGATCCCACAGAGCGGAGACGGCTGAATTGGGGGGGGGTCTCGGGGGCAATTTTGAAGAAATCAATTTGGTCATATTTTGGAAAATTTGGACCAGTCGCGGGTAGGGCGAAAAATAAAAACTCATCGGATCTGCTTTATCTTCTGAATATTGATGCCTTTGGATGTTAGAAGATCCCACAGAGCGGAGACGGCTGAATTGGGGGGGGGGTCTCGGGGGCAATTTTGAAGAAATCAATTTGGTCATATTTTGGAAAATTTGGACCAGTCGCGGGTAGGGCGAAAAATAAAAACTCATCGGATCTGCTTTATCTTCTGAATATTGATGCCTTTGGATGTTAGAAGATCCCACAGAGCGGAGACGGCTGAATTGGGGGGGGGGTCTCGGGGGCAATTTTGAAGAAATCAATTTGGTCATATTTTGGAAAATTTGGACCAGTCGCGGGTAGGGCGAAAAATAAAAACTCATCGGATCTGCTTTATCTTCTGAATATTGATGCCTTTGGATGTTAGAAGATCCCACAGAGCGGAGACGGCTGAATTGGGGGGGGGGTCTCGGGGGCAATTTTGAAGAAATCAATTTGGTCATATTTTGGAAAATTTGGACCAGTCGCGGGTAGGGCGAAAAATAAAAACTCATCGGATCTGCTTTATCTTCTGAATATTGATGCCTTTGGATGTTAGAAGATCCCACAGAGCGGAGACGGCTGAATTGGGGGGGGGGGTCTCGGGGGCAATTTTGAAGAAATCAATTTGGTCATATTTTGGAAAATTTGGACCAGTCGCGGGTAGGGCGAAAAATAAAAACTCATCGGATCTGCTTTATCTTCTGAATATTGATGCCTTTGGATGTTAGAAGATCCCACAGAGCAAAGACGGCTGAATTGGGGGGGGGTCTCGGGGGCAATTTTCAAGAAATCAATTTGGTCATATTTTGGAAAATTTGGACCAGTCGCGGGTAGGGCGAAAAATTAAAACTCATCGGATCTGCTTTATCTTCTGAATATTGATGCCTTTGGATGTTAGAAGATCCCACAGAGCGGAGACGGCTGAATTGGGGGGGGTCTCGGGGGCAATTTTCAAGAAATCAATTTGGTCATATTTTGGAAAATTTGGACCAGTCGCGGGTAGGGCGAAAAATAAAAACTCATCGGATCTGCTTTATCTTCTGAATATTGATGCCTTTGGATGTTAGAAGATCCCACAGAGCGGAGACGGCTGAATTGGGGGGGGGTCTCGGGGGCAATTTTGAAGAAATCAATTTGGTCATATTTTGGAAAATTTGGACCAGTCGCGGGTAGGGCGAAAAATAAAAACTCATCGGATCTGCTTTATCTTCTGAATATTGATGCCTTTGGATGTTAGAAGATCCCACAGAGCGGAGACGGCTGAATTGGGGGGGGGGGTCTCGGGGGCAATTTTGAAGAAATCAATTTGGTCATATTTTGGAAAATTTGGACCAGTCGCGGGTAGGGCGAAAAATAAAAACTCATTGGATCTGCTTTATCTTCTGAATATTGATGCCTTTGGATATTAGAAGATCCCACAGAGCGGAGACGGCTGAATTGGGGGGGGTCTCGGGGGCAATTTTGAAGAAATCAATTTGGTCATATTTTGGAAAATTTGGACCAGTCGCGGGTAGGGCGAAAAATAAAAACTCATCGGATCTGCTTTATCTTCTGAATATTGATGCCTTTGGATGTTAGAAGATCCCACAGAGCGGAGACGGCTGAATTGGAAGGGGTCTCGGGGGCAATTTTGAAGAAATCAATTTGGTCATATTTTGGAAAATTTGGACCAGTCGCGGGTAGGGCGAAAAATAAAAACTCATCAGATCTGCTTTATCTTCTCAATATTGATGCCTTTGGATGTTAGAAGATCCCACAGAGCGGAGACGGCTGAATTGGGGGGGGGTCTCGGGGGCAATTTTGAAGAAATCAATTTGGTCATATTTTGGAAAATTTGGACCAGTCGCGGGTAGGGCGAAAAATAAAAACTCATCGGATCTGCTTTATCTTCTGAATATTGATGCCTTTGGATGTTAGAAGATCCCACAGAGCGGAGACGGCTGAATTGGGGGGGGGGGGTCTCGGGGGCAATTTTGAAGAAATCAATTTGGTCATATTTTGGAAAATTTGGACCAGTCGCGGGTAGGGCGAAAAATAAAAACTCATCGGATCTGCTTTATCTTCTGAATATTGATGCCTTTGGATGTTAGAAGATCCCACAGAGCGGAGACGGCTGAATTGGGGGGGGGGTCTCGGGGGCAATTTTGAAGAAATCAATTTGGTCATATTTTGGAAAATTTGGACCAGTCGCGGGTAGGGCGAAAAATAAAAACTCATCGGATCTGCTTTATCTTCTGAATATTGATGCCTTTGGATGTTAGAAGATCCCACAGAGCGGAGACGGCTGAATTGGGGGGTGGGTCTCGGGGGCAATTTTGAAGAAATCAATTTGGTCATATTTTGGAAAATTTGGACCAGTCGCGGGTAGGGCGAAAAATAAAAACTCATCAGATCTGCTTTATCTTCTGAATATTGATGCCTTTGGATGTTAGAAGATCCCACAGAGCGGAGACGGCTGAATTGGGGGGGGGTCTCGGGGGCAATTTTGAAGAAATCAATTTGGTCATATTTTGGAAAATTTGGACCAGTCGCGGGTAGGGCGAAAAATAAAAACTCATCGGATCTGCTTTATCTTCTGAATATTGATGCCTTTGGATGTTAGAAGATCCCACAGAGCGGAGACGGCTGAATTGGGGGGGGGTCTCGGGGGCAATTTTGAAGAAATCAATTTGGTCATATTTTGGAAAATTTGGACCAGTCGCGGGTAGGGCGAAAAATAAAAACTCATCGGATCTGCTTTATCTTCTGAATATTGATGCCTTTGGATGTTAGAAGATCCCACAGAGCGGAGACGGCTGAATTGGGGGGGGGGTCTCGGGGGCAATTTTGAAGAAATCAATTTGGTCATATTTTGGAAAATTTGGACCAGTCGCGGGTAGGGCGAAAAATAAAAACTCATCGGATCTGCTTTATCTTCTGAATATTGATGCCTTTGGATGTTAGAAGATCCCACAGAGCGGAGACGGCTGAATTGGGGGGGGGGTCTCGGGGGCAATTTTGAAGAAATCAATTTGGTCATATTTTGGAAAATTTGGACCAGTCGCGGGTAGGGCGAAAAATAAAAACTCATCGGATCTGCTTTATCTTCTGAATATTGATGCCTTTGGATGTTAGAAGATCCCACAGAGCGGAGACGGCTGAATTGGGGGGGGGGGTCTCGGGGGCAATTTTGAAGAAATCAATTTGGTCATATTTTGGAAAATTTGGACCAGTCGCGGGTAGGGCGAAAAATAAAAACTCATCGGATCTGCTTTATCTTCTGAATATTGATGCCTTTGGATGTTAGAAGATCCCACAGAGCAAAGACGGCTGAATTGGGGGGGGGTCTCGGGGGCAATTTTCAAGAAATCAATTTGGTCATATTTTGGAAAATTTGGACCAGTCGCGGGTAGGGCGAAAAATTAAAACTCATCGGATCTGCTTTATCTTCTGAATATTGATGCCTTTGGATGTTAGAAGATCCCACAGAGCGGAGACGGCTGAATTGGGGGGGGTCTCGGGGGCAATTTTCAAGAAATCAATTTGGTCATATTTTGGAAAATTTGGACCAGTCGCGGGTAGGGCGAAAAATAAAAACTCATCGGATCTGCTTTATCTTCTGAATATTGATGCCTTTGGATGTTAGAAGATCCCACAGAGCGGAGACGGCTGAATTGGGGGGGGGTCTCGGGGGCAATTTTGAAGAAATCAATTTGGTCATATTTTGGAAAATTTGGACCAGTCGCGGGTAGGGCGAAAAATAAAAACTCATCGGATCTGCTTTATCTTCTGAATATTGATGCCTTTGGATGTTAGAAGATCCCACAGAGCGGAGACGGCTGAATTGGGGGGGGGGGGTCTCGGGGGCAATTTTGAAGAAATCAATTTGGTCATATTTTGGAAAATTTGGACCAGTCGCGGGTAGGGCGAAAAATAAAAACTCATCGGATCTGCTTTATCTTCTGAATATTGATGCCTTTGGATGTTAGAAGATCCCACAGAGCGGAGACGGCTGAATTGGGGGGGGGGTCTCGGGGGCAATTTTGAAGAAATCAATTTGGTCATATTTTGGAAAATTTGGACCAGTCGCGGGTAGGGCGAAAAATAAAAACTCATCGGATCTGCTTTATCTTCTGAATATTGATGCCTTTGGATGTTAGAAGATCCCACAGAGCGGAGACGGCTGAATTGGGGGGGGGGGTCTCGGGGGCAATTTTGAAGAAATCAATTTGGTCATATTTTGGAAAATTTGGACCAGTCGCGGGTAGGGCGAAAAATAAAAACTCATCGGATCTGCTTTATCTTCTGAATATTGATGCCTTTGGATGTTAGAAGATCCCACAGAGCGGAGACGGCTGAATTGGGGGGGGGGTCTCGGGGGCAATTTTGAAGAAATCAATTTGGTCATATTTTGGAAAATTTGGACCAGTCGCGGGTAGAGCAAAAAATAAAAACTCATCGGATCTGCTTTATCTTCTGAATATTGATGCCTTTGGATGTTAGAAGATCCCACAGAGCGGAGACGGCTGAATTGGGGGGGGGGGGTCTCGGGGGCAATTTTGAAGAAATCAATTTGGTCATATTTTGGAAAATTTGGACCAGTCGCGGGTAGGGCGAAAAATAAAAACTCATCGGATCTGCTTTATCTTCTGAATATTGATGCCTTTGGATGTTAGAAGATCCCACAGAGCGGAGACGGCTGAATTGGGGGGGGGGGTCTCGGGGGCAATTTTGAAGAAATCAATTTGGTCATATTTTGGAAAATTTGGACCAGTCGCGGGTAGGGCGAAAAATAAAAACTCATCGGATCTGCTTTATCTTCTGAATATTGATGCCTTTGGATGTTAGAAGATCCCACAGAGCGGAGACGGCTGAATTTGGGGGGGGGGTCTCGGGGGCAATTTTGAAGAAATCAATTTGGTCATATTTTGGAAAATTTGGACCAGTCGCGGGTAGGGCGAAAAATAAAAACTCATCGGATCTGCTTTATCTTCTGAATATTAATGCCTTTGGATGTAAGAAGATCCCACAGAGCGGAGACGGCTGAATTGGGGGGGGGTCTCGGGGGCAATTTTCAAGAAATCAATTTGGTCATATTTTGGAAAATTTGGACCAGTCGCGGGTAGGGCGAAAAATAAAAACTCATCGGATCTGCTTTATCTTGATAATATTGATGCCTTTGGATGTAGAAGATCCCAAAGAGCGGAGACGGCTGAATTGGGGGGGGTCTCGGGGGCAATTTTCAAGAAATCAATTTGGTCATATTTTGGAAAATTTGGACCAGTCGCGGGTAGGGCGAAAAATAAAAACTCATCGGATCTGCTTTATCTTGATAATATTGATGCCTTTGGATGTTAGAAGATCCCACAGAGCGGAGACGGCTGAATTGGGGGGGGTCTCGGGGGCAATTTTCAAGAAATCAATTTGGTCATATTTTGGAAAATTTGGACCAGTCGCGGGTAGGGCGAAAAATAAAAACTCATCGGATCTGCTTTATCTTGATAATATTGATGCCTTTGGATGTTAGAAGATCCCACAGAGCGGAGACGGCTGAATTGGGGGGGGTCTCGGGGGCAATTTTCAAGAAATCAATTTGGTCATATTTTGGAAAATTTGGACCAGTCGCGGGTAGGGCGAAAAATAAAAACTCATCGGATCTGCTTTATCTTGATAATATTGATGCCTTTGGATGTTAGAAGATCCCACAGAGCGGAGACGGCTGAATTGGGGGGGGTCTCGGGGGCAATTTTCAAGAAATCAATTTGGTCATATTTTGGAAAATTTGGACCAGTCGCGGGTAGGGCGAAAAATCAAAACTCATCGGATCTGCTTTATCTTGATAATATTGATGCCTTTGGATGTTAGAAGATCCCACAGAGTGGAGACGGCTGAATTGGGGGGGGTCTCGGGGGCAATTTTCAAGAAATCAATTTGGTCATATTTTGGAAAATTTGGACCAGTCGCGGGTAGGGCGAAAAATAAAAACTCATCGGATCTGCTTTATCTTGATAATATTGATGCCTTTGGATGTTAGAAGATCCCACAGAGCGGAGACGGCTGAATTGGGGGGGGTCTCGGGGGCAATTTTCAAGAAATCAATTTGGTCATATTTTGGAAAATTTGGACCAGTCGCGGGTAGGGCGAAAAATAAAAACTCATCGGATCTGCTTTATCTTGATAATATTGATGCCTTTGGATGTTAGAAGATCCCACAGAGCGGAGACGGCTGAATTGGGGGGGGTCTCGGGGGCAATTTTCAAGAAATCAATTTGGTCATATTTTGGAAAATTTGGACCAGTCGCGGGTAGGGCGAAAAATAAAAACTCATCGGATCTGCTTTATCTTGATAATATTGATGCCTTTGGATGTTAGAAGATCCCACAGAGCGGAGACGGCTGAATTGGGGGGGGTCTCGGGGGCAATTTTCAAGAAATCAATTTGGTCATATTTTGGAAAATTTGGACCAGTCGCGGGTAGGGCGAAAAATAAAAACTCATCGGATCTGCTTTATCTTGATAATATTGATGCCTTTGGATGTTAGAAGATCCCACAGAGCGGAGACGGCTGAATTGGGGGGGGTCTCGGGGGCAATTTTCAAGAAATCAATTTGGTCATATTTTGGAAAATTTGGACCAGTCGCGGGTAGGGCGAAAAATAAAAACTCATCGGATCTGCTTTATCTTGATAATATTGATGCCTTTGGATGTTAGAAGATCCCACAGAGCGGAGACGGCTGAATTGGGGGGGGGTCTCGGAAGCAATTTTCAAGAAATCAATTTGGTCATATTTTGGAAAATTTGGACCAGTCGCGGGTAGGGCGAAAAATAAAAACTCATCGGATCTGCTTTATCTTGATAATATTGATGCCTTTGGATGTTAGAAGATCCCACAGAGCGGAGACGGCTGAATTGGGGGGGGTCTCGGGGGCAATTTTCAAGAAATCAATTTGGTCATATTTTGGAAAATTTGGACCAGTCGCGGGTAGGGCGAAAAATAAAAACTCATCGGATCTGCTTTATCTTGATAATATTGATGCCTTTGGATGTTAGAAGATCCCACAGAGCGGAGACGGCTGAATTGGGGGGGGGTCTCGGGGGCAATTTTGAAGAAATCAATTTGGTCATATTTTGGAAAATTTGGACCAGTCGCGGGTAGGGCGAAAAATAAAAACTCATCGGATCTGCTTTATCTTCTGAATATTGATGCCTTTGGATGTTAGAAGATCCCACAGAGCGGAGACGGCTGAATTGGGGGGGGGGTCTCGGGGGCAATTTTGAAGAAATCAATTTGGTCATATTTTGGAAAATTTGGACCAGTCGCGGGTAGGGCGAAAAATAAAAACTCATCGGATCTGCTTTATCTTCTGAATATTGATGCCTTTGGATGTTAGAAGATCCCACAGAGCGGAGACGGCTGAATTGGGGGGGGGGTCTCGGGGGCAATTTTGAAGAAATCAATTTGGTCATATTTTGGAAAATTTGGACCAGTCGCGGGTAGGGCGAAAAATAAAAACTCATCGGATCTGCTTTATCTTCTGAATATTGATGCCTTTGGATGTTAGAAGATCCCACAGAGCGGAGACGGCTGAATTGGGGGGGGGGGTCTCGGGGGCAATTTTGAAGAAATCAATTTGGTCATATTTTGGAAAATTTGGACCAGTCGCGGGTAGGGCGAAAAATAAAAACTCATCGGATCTGCTTTATCTTCTGAATATTGATGCCTTTGGATGTTAGAAGATCCCACAGAGCGGAGACGGCTGAATTGGGGGGGGTCTCGGGGGCAATTTTGAAGAAATCAATTTGGTCATATTTTGGAAAATTTGGACCAGTCGCGGGTAGGGCGAAAAATAAAAACTCATCGGATCTGCTTTATCTTCTGAATATTGATGCCTTTGGATGTTAGAAGATCCCACAGAGCGGAGACGGCTGAATTGGGGGGGGGGTCTCGGGGGCAATTTTGAAGAAATCAATTTGGTCATATTTTGGAAAATTTGGACCAGTCGCGGGTAGGGCGAAAAATAAAAACTCATCGGATCTGCTTTATCTTCTGAATATTGATGCCTTTGGATGTTAGAAGATCCCACAGAGCGGAGACGGGCTGAATTGAGGGGGTCTCGGTGGCAATTTTGAAGAAATCAATTTGGTCATATTTTGGAAAATTTGGACCAGTCGCGGGTAGGGCGAAAAATAAAAACTCATCGGAATCTGACTTTTATCTTCTGGAATATTGATGCCTTTGGATGTTAGAAGATCCCACAGAGCGAGGCTGAATTGGGGGGGGGGGGTCTCGGGGGCAATTTTGAAGAAATCAATTTGGTCATATTTTGGAAAATTTGGACCAGTCGCGGGTAGGGCGAAAAATAAAAACTCATCGGATCTGCTTTATCTTCTGAATATTGATGCCTTTGGATGTTAGAAGATCCCACAGAGCGGAGACGGCTGAATTGGGGGGGGGGTCTCGGGGGCAATTTTGAAGAAATCAATTTGGTCATATTTTGGAAAATTTGGACCAGTCGCGGGTAGGGCGAAAAATAAAAACTCATCGGATCTGCTTTATCTTCTGAATATTGATGCCTTTGGATGTTAGAAGATCCCACAGAGCGGAGACGGCTGAATTGGGGGGGGGGTCTCGGGGGCAATTTTGAAGAAATCAATTTGGTCATATTTTGGAAAATTTGGACCAGTCGCGGGTAGGGCGAAAAATAAAAACTCATCGGATCTGCTTTATCTTCTGAATATTGATGCCTTTGGATGTTAGAAGATCCCACAGAGCGGAGACGGCTGAATTGGGGGGGGGGGTCTCGGGGGCAATTTTGAAGAAATCAATTTGGTCATATTTTGGAAAATTTGGACCAGTCGCGGGTAGGGCGAAAAATAAAAACTCATCGGATCTGCTTTATCTTCTGAATATTGATGCCTTTGGATGTTAGAAGATCCCACAGAGTGGAGACGGCTGAATTGGGGGGGGTCTCGGGGGCAATTTTGAAGAAATCAATTTGGTCATATTTTGGAAAATTTGGACCAGTCGCGGGTAGGGCGAAAAATAAAAACTCATCGGATCTGCTTTATCTTCTGAATATTGATGCCTTCGGATGTTAGAAGATCCCACAGAGCGGAGTTGGCTGAATGGGGGGGGGTCTCGGGGGCAATTTTGAAGAAATCAATTTGGTCATATTTTGGAAAATTTGGACCAGTCGCGGGTAGGGCGAAAAATAAAAACTCATCGGATCTGCTTTATCTTGATAATATTGATGCCTTTGGATGTTAGAAGATCCCACAGAGCGGAGACGGCTGAATTGGGGGGGGTCTCGGGGGCAATTTTGAAGAAATCAATTTGGTCATATTTTGGAAAATTTGGACCAGTCGCGGGTAGGGCGAAAAATAAAAACTCATTGGATCTGCTTTATCTTCTGAATATTGATGCCTTTGGATATTAGAAGATCCCACAGAGCGGAGACGGCTGAATTGGGGGGGGTCTCGGGGGCAATTTTGAAGAAATCAATTTGGTCATATTTTGGAAAATTTGGACCAGTCGCGGGTAGGGCGAAAAATAAAAACTCATCGGATCTGCTTTATCTTCTGAATATTGATGCCTTTGGATGTTAGAAGATCCCACAGAGCGGAGACGGCTGAATTGGAAGGGGTCTCGGGGGCAATTTTGAAGAAATCAATTTGGTCATATTTTGGAAAATTTGGACCAGTCGCGGGTAGGGCGAAAAATAAAAACTCATCAGATCTGCTTTATCTTCTGAATATTGATGCCTTTGGATGTTAGAAGATCCCACAGAGCGGAGACGGCTGAATTGGGGGGGGGGTCTCGGGGGCAATTTTGAAGAAATCAATTTGGTCATATTTTGGAAAATTTGGACCAGTCGCGGGTAGGGCGAAAAATAAAAACTCATCGGATCTGCTTTATCTTCTGAATATTGATGCCTTTGGATGTTAGAAGATCCCACAGAGCGGAGACGGCTGAATTGGGGGGGGGGGGTCTCGGGGGCAATTTTGAAGAAATCAATTTGGTCATATTTTGGAAAATTTGGACCAGTCGCGGGTAGGGCGAAAAATAAAAACTCATCGGATCTGCTTTATCTTCTGAATATTGATGCCTTTGGATGTTAGAAGATCCCACAGAGCGGAGACGGCTGAATTGGGGGGGGGGTCTCGGGGGCAATTTTGAAGAAATCAATTTGGTCATATTTTGGAAAATTTGGACCAGTCGCGGGTAGGGCGAAAAATAAAAACTCATCTGCTTTATCTTCTGAATATTGATGCCTTTGGATGTTAGAAGATCCCACAGAGAGGAGACGGCTGAATTGGGGGGTGGGTCTCGGGGGCAATTTTGAAGAAATCAATTTGGTCATATTTTGGAAAATTTGGACCAGTCGCGGGTAGGGCGAAAAATAAAAAACTCATCAGATCTGCTTTATCTTCTGAATATTGATGCCTTTGGATGTTAGAAGATCCCACAGAGCGGAGACGGCTGAATTGGGGGGGGGTCTCGGGGGCAATTTTGAAGAAATCAATTTGGTCATATTTTGGAAAATTTGGACCAGTCGCGGGTAGGGCGAAAAATAAAAACTCATCGGATCTGCTTTATCTTCTGAATATTGATGCCTTTGGATGTTAGAAGATCCCACAGAGCGGAGACGGCTGAATTGGGGGGGGGGTCTCGGGGGCAATTTTGAAGAAATCAATTTGGTCATATTTTGGAAAATTTGGACCAGTCGCGGGTAGGGCGAAAAATAAAAACTCATCGGATCTGCTTTATCTTCTGAATATTGATGCCTTTGGATGTTAGAAGATCCCACAGAGCGGAGACGGCTGAATTGGGGGGGGGGTCTCGGGGGCAATTTTGAAGAAATCAATTTGGTCATATTTTGGAAAATTTGGACCAGTCGCGGGTAGGGCGAAAAATAAAAACTCATCGGATCTGCTTTATCTTCTGAATATTGATGCCTTTGGATGTTAGAAGATCCCACAGAGCAAAGACGGCTGAATTGGGGGGGGGGTCTCGGGGGCAATTTTGAAGAAATCAATTTGGTCATATTTTGGAAAATTTGGACCAGTCGCGGGTAGGGCGAAAAATAAAAACTCATCGGATCTGCTTTATCTTCTGAATATTGATGCCTTTGGATGTTAGAAGATCCCACAGAGCGGAGACGGCTGAATTGGGGGGGGGGGTCTCGGGGGCAATTTTCAAGAAATCAATTTGGTCATATTTTGGAAAATTTGGACCAGTCGCGGGTAGGGCGAAAAATAAAAACTCATCGGATCTGCTTTATCTTCTGAATATTGATGCCTTTGGATGTTAGAAGATCCCACAGAGCGAAGACGGCTGAATTGGGGGGGGGTCTCGGGGGCAATTTTCAAGAAATCAATTTGGTCATATTTTGGAAAATTTGGACCAGTCGCGGGTAGGGCGAAAAATAAAAACTCATCGGATCTGCTTTATCTTCTGAATATTGATGCCTTTGGATGTTAGAAGATCCCACAGAGCGGAGACGGCTGAATTGGGGGGGGGTCTCGGGGGCAATTTTGAAGAAATCAATTTGGTCATATTTTGGAAAATTTGGACCAGTCGCGGGTAGGGCGAAAAATAAAAACTCATCGGATCTGCTTTATCTTCTGAATATTGATGCCTTTGGATGTTAGAAGATCCCACAGAGCGGAGACGGCTGAATTGGGGGGGGGGTCTCGGGGGCAATTTTGAAGAAATCAATTTGGTCATATTTTGGAAAATTTGGACCAGTCGCGGGTAGGGCGAAAAATAAAAACTCATCGGATCTGCTTTATCTTCTGAATATTGATGCCTTTGGATGTTAGAAGATCCCACAGAGCGGAGACGGCTGAATTGGGGGGGGGGGTCTCGGGGGCAATTTTGAAGAAATCAATTTGGTCATATTTTGGAAAATTTGGACCAGTCGCGGGTAGGGCGAAAAATAAAAACTCATCGGATCTGCTTTATCTTCTGAATATTGATGCCTTTGGATGTTAGAAGATCCACAGAGCGGAGACGGCTGAATTGGGGGGGGGGGTCTCGGGGGCAATTTTGAAGAAATCAATTTGGTCATATTTTGGAAAATTTGGACCAGTCGCGGGTAGGGCAAAAATAAAAACTCATCGGATCTGCTTTATCTTCTGAATATTGATGCCTTTGGATGTTAGAAGATCCCACAGAGCGGAGACGGCTGAATTGGGGGGGGGGTCTCGGGGGCAATTTTGAAGAAATCAATTTGGTCATATTTTGGAAAATTTGGACCAGTCGCGGGTAGAGCAAAAAATAAAAACTCATCGGATCTGCTTTATCTTCTGAATATTGATGCCTTTGGATGTTAGAAGATCCCACAGAGCGGAGACGGCTGAATTGGGGGGGGGGTCTCGGGGGCAATTTTGAAGAAATCAATTTGGTCATATTTTGGAAAATTTGGACCAGTCGCGGGTAGGGCAAAAAATAAAAACTCATCGGATCTGCTTTATCTTCTGAATATTGATGCCTTTGGATGTTAGAAGATCCCACAGAGCGGAGACGGCTGAATTGGGGGGGGGGGGTCTCGGGGGCAATTTTGAAGAAATCAATTTGGTCATATTTTGGAAAATTTGGACCAGTCGCGGGTAGGGCGAAAAATAAAAACTCATCGGATCTGCTTTATCTTCTGAATATTGATGCCTTTGGATGTTAGAAGATCCCACAGAGCGGAGACGGCTGAATTTGGGGGGGGGGTCTCGGGGGCAATTTTGAAGAAATCAATTTGGTCATATTTTGGAAAATTTGGACCAGTCGCGGGTAGGGCGAAAAATAAAAACTCATCGGATCTGCTTTATCTTCTGAATATTAATGCCTTTGGATGTAAGAAGATCCCACAGAGCGGAGACGGCTGAATTGGGGGGGGGTCTCGGGGGCAATTTTCAAGAAATCAATTTGGTCATATTTTGGAAAATTTGGACCAGTCGCGGGTAGGGCGAAAAATAAAAACTCATCGGATCTGCTTTATCTTGATAATATTGATGCCTTTGGATGTAGAAGATCCCAAAGAGCGGAGACGGCTGAATTGGGGGGGGTCTCGGGGGCAATTTTCAAGAAATCAATTTGGTCATATTTTGGAAAATTTGGACCAGTCGCGGGTAGGGCGAAAAATAAAAACTCATCGGATCTGCTTTATCTTGATAATATTGATGCCTTTGGATGTTAGAAGATCCCACAGAGCGGAGACGGCTGAATTGGGGGGGTCTCGGGGGCAATTTTCAAGAAATCAATTTGGTCATATTTTGGAAAATTTGGACCAGTCGCGGGTAGGGCGAAAAATAAAAACTCATCGGATCTGCTTTATCTTGATAATATTGATGCCTTTGGATGTTAGAAGATCCCACAGAGCGGAGACGGCTGAATTGGGGGGGTCTCGGGGGCAATTTTCAAGAAATCAATTTGGTCATATTTTGGAAAATTTGGACCAGTCGCGGGTAGGGCGAAAAATAAAAACTCATCGGATCTGCTTTATCTTGATAATATTGATGCCTTTGGATGTTAGAAGATCCCACAGAGCGGAGACGGCTGAATTGGGGGGGGTCTCGGGGGCAATTTTCAAGAAATCAATTTGGTCATATTTTGGAAAATTTGGACCAGTCGCGGGTAGGGCGAAAAATCAAAACTCATCGGATCTGCTTTATCTTGATAATATTGATGCCTTTGGATGTTAGAAGATCCCACAGAGTGGAGACGGCTGAATTGGGGGGGGTCTCGGGGGCAATTTTCAAGAAATCAATTTGGTCATATTTTGGAAAATTTGGACCAGTCGCGGGTAGGGCGAAAAATAAAAACTCATCGGATCTGCTTTATCTTGATAATATTGATGCCTTTGGATGTTAGAAGATCCCACAGAGCGGAGACGGCTGAATTGGGGGGGGTCTCGGGGGCAATTTTCAAGAAATCAATTTGGTCATATTTTGGAAAATTTGGACCAGTCGCGGGTAGGGCGAAAAATAAAAACTCATCGATCTGCTTTATCTTGATAATATTGATGCCTTTGGATGTTAGAAGATCCCACAGAGCGGAGACGGCCTGAATTGGGGGGGGTCTCGGGGGCAATTTTCAAGAAATCAATTTGGTCATATTTTGGAAAATTTGGACCAGTCGCGGGTAGGGCGAAAAATAAAAACTCATCGGATCTGCTTTATCTTGATAATATTGATGCCTTTGGATGTTAGAAGATCCCACAGAGCGGAGACGGCTGAATTGGGGGGGGTCTCGGGGGCAATTTCAAGAAATCAATTTGGTCATATTTTGGAAAATTTATGTATCTATGTGTGCGCAGAGCGGAGTCGGCTGAATAGGGGGGGTCTCGGGGCAATTTCAAGAAATCAAGTTGGTCTATTTTGGAAAATTTAAGTACTCTCCTGTTGTGCGATCTC
>NW_026974266.1:0-59041 GCF_037042905.1 Lytechinus pictus | reverse complement strand
ATTTATTGTTTTTTATTAAAAAAACAAATGGTTTCCCGTCTGTAATTTTTAGCCAATGTCAAAGCTTTTAATAAAACTTCATAATTAGTGTTTGTATGAATTCTTCATTTCCAATGCAAACTTTGATTAGCGATAACTTGAAATCCACTTGTGCTCCAAATTTCATTTTTCTTTAAAATAAGCTCATGGATTTCTTCAAAAATTATGTAATCATGTATTTATCTTCAAAATCTCGCCTTAATGGCTTAAATCGCCATTTAAGTCTAAGTGTTCATTTGGTGAAAGAGTTTGGTTATTTCTTCAATTACTTGTTGCGTTATATTCTCTCTTTCATGATCTCAGGTTAAATCTTCGGTCGAAAAATGGAAAAGTAAATTCATATGAATATATAACTATTTTCCTTGAGATATCCTTCTCAGTAGCAAACAAATGGTTTCCCGTCTTATATTCTAGCCAATGTCAAAGCTTTTAATAAAACTTCATAATTAGTGTTTGTATAAATTCTTCATTTCCAATGCAAACTTTGATTAGCGATAACTTGAAATCCACTTGTGCTCCAAATTTCATTTTTCTTTTAAAATAAAGCTCATGGAATTCTTCAAAAATTATGTAATCATGTATTTGTCTTCAAAATCTCGCCTTAATGGTTTAAATCGCCATTTAAGTATAAGTGTTCATTTGCTGAATTTTGGACAGTCAGCGGTCGTGTGTACGTATGCTTATCCATATTAGATTAAACCTGTGGTTTGGTATATTTTATCTTGTCTCAAAAGTAAAAGCTTGATGATTCTTCCATTTTTTCACCACATATGCAGTAACCTTATTTGGGAGATAAATGAACATATATATATTTTTGTTTTTATTAAAAAAACAAATGGTTTCCCGTCTGTAATTTTTAGCCAATGTCAAAGCTTTTAATAAAACTTCATAATTAGTGTTTGTATGAATTCTTCATTTCCAATGCAAACTTTGATTAGCGATAACTTGAAATCCACTTGTGCTCCAAATTTCATTTTTCTTTTAAAATAAAGCTCATGGATTTCTTCAAAAATTATGTAATCATGTATTTATCTTCAAAATCTCGCCTTAATGGCTTAAATCGCCATTTAAGTCTAAGTGTTCATTTGGTGAAAGAGTTTGGGTTATTTCTTCAATTACTTGTTGCGTTATATTCTCTCTTTCATGATCTCAGGTTAAATCTTCGGTCGAAAAATGGAAAAGTAAATTCATATGAATATATAACTATTTTCCTTGAGATATCCTTCTCAGTAGCAAACAAATGGTTTCCCGTCTTATATTCTAGCCAATGTCAAAGCTATTAATAAAACTTCATAATTAGTGTTTGTATAAATTCTTCATTTCCAATGCAAACTTTGATTAGCGATAACTTGAAATCCACTTGTGCTCCAAATTTCATTTTTCTTTTAAAATAAAGCTCATGGAATTCTTCAAAAATTATGTAATCATGTATTTGTCTTCAAAATCTCGCCTTAATGGTTTAAATCGCCATTTAAGTATAAGTGTTCATTTGCTGAATTTTGGACAGTCAGCGGTCGTGTGTACGTATGCTTATCCATATTAGATTAAACCTGTGGTTTGGTATATTTTATCTTGTCTCAAAAGTAAAAGCTTGATGATTCTTCCATTTTTTCACCACATATGCAGTAACCTTATTTGGGAGATAAATGAACATATATATATTTTTGTTTTTATTAAAAAAACAAATGGTTTCCCGTCTGTAATTTTTAGCCAATGTCAAAGCTTTTAATAAAACTTCATAATTAGTGTTTGTATGAATTCTTCATTTCAAATGCAAACTTTGATTAGCGATAACTTGAAATCCACTTGTGCTCCAAATTTCATTTTTCTTTTAAAATAAAGCTCATGGATTTCTTCAAAAATTATGTAATCATGTATTTATCTTCAAAATCTCGCCTTAATGGCTTAAATCGCCATTTAAGTCTAAGTGTTCATTTGGTGAAAGAGTTTGGGTTATTTCTTCAATTACTTGTTGCGTTATATTCTCTCTTTCATGATCTCAGGTTAAATCTTCGGTCGAAAAATGGAAAAGTAAATTCATATGAATATATAACTATTTTCCTTGAGATATCCTTCTCAGTAGCAAACAAATGGTTTCCCGTCTTATATTCTAGCCAATGTCAAAGCTATTAATAAAACTTCATAATTAGTGTTTGTATAAATTCTTCATTTCCAATGCAAACTTTGATTAGCGATAACTTGAAATCCACTTGTGCTCCAAATTTCATTTTTCTTTTAAAATAAAGCTCATGGAATTCTTCAAAAATTATGTAATCATGTATTTGTCTTCAAAATCTCGCCTTAATGGTTTAAATCGCCATTTAAGTATAAGTGTTCATTTGCTGAATTTTGGACAGTCAGCGGTCGTGTGTACGTATGCTTATCCATATTAGATTAAACCTGTGGTTTGGTATATTTTATCTTGTCTCAAAAGTAAAAGCTTGATGATTCTTCCATTTTTTCACCACATATGCAGTAACCTTATTTGGGAGATAAATGAACATATATATATTTTTGTTTTTATTAAAAAAACAAATGGTTTCCCGTCTGTAATTTTTAGCCAATGTCAAAGCTTTTAATAAAACTTCATAATTAGTGTTTGTATGAATTCTTCATTTCCAATGCAAACTTTGATTAGCGATAACTTGAAATCCACTTGTGCTCCAAATTTCATTTTTCTTTTAAAATAAAGCTCATGGATTTCTTCAAAAATTATGTAATCATGTATTTATCTTCAAAATCTCGCCTTAATGGCTTTAATCGCCATTTAAGTCTAAGTGTTCATTTGGTGAAAGAGTTTGGGTTATTTCTTCAATTACTTGTTGCGTTATATTCTCTCTTTCATGATCTCAGGTTAAATCTTCGGTCGAAAAATGGAAAAGTAAATTCATATGAATATATAACTATTTTCCTTGAGATATCCTTCTCAGTAGCAAACAAATGGTTTCCCGTCTTATATTCTAGCCAATGTCAAAGCTTTTAATAAAACTTCATAATTAGTGTTTGTATAAATTCTTCATTTCCAATGCAAACTTTGATTAGCGATAACTTGAAATCCACTTGTGCTCCAAATTTCATTTTTCTTTTAAAATAAAGCTCATGGAATTCTTCAAAAATTATGTAATCATGTATTTGTCTTCAAAATCTCGCCTTAATGGTTTAAATCGCCATTTAAGTATAAGTGTTCATTTGCTGAATTTTGGACAGTCAGCGGTCGTGTGTACGTATGCTTATCCATATTAGATTAAACCTGTGGTTTGGTATATTTTATCTTGTCTCAAAAGTAAAAGCTTGATGATTCTTCCATTTTTTCACCACATATGCAGTAACCTTATTTGGGAGATAAATGAACATATATATATTTTTGTTTTTATTAAAAAAACAAATGGTTTCCCGTCTGTAATTTTTAGCCAATGTCAAAGCTTTTAATAAAACTTCATAATTAGTGTTTGTATGAATTCTTCATTTCCAATGCAAACTTTGATTAGCGATAACTTGAAATCCACTTGTGCTCCAAATTTCATTTTTCTTTTAAAATAAAGCTCATGGATTTCTTCAAAAATTATGTAATCATGTATTTATCTTCAAAATCTCGCCTTAATGGCTTTAATCGCCATTTAAGTCTAAGTGTTCATTTGGTGAAAGAGTTTGGGTTATTTCTTCAATTACTTGTTGCGTTATATTCTCTCTTTCATGATCTCAGGTTAAATCTTCGGTCGAAAAATGGAAAAGTAAATTCATATGAATATATAACTATTTTCCTTGAGATATCCTTCTCAGTAGCAAACAAATGGTTTCCCGTCTTATATTCTAGCCAATGTCAAAGCTATTAATAAAACTTCATAATTAGTGTTTGTATAAATTCTTCATTTCCAATGCAAACTTTGATTAGCGATAACTTGAAATCCACTTGTGCTCCAAATTTCATTTTTCTTTTAAAATAAAGCTCATGGAATTCTTCAAAAATTATGTAATCATGTATTTGTCTTCAAAATCTCGCCTTAATGGTTTAAATCGCCATTTAAGTATAAGTGTTCATTTGCTGAATTTTGGACAGTCAGCGGTCGTGTGTACGTATGCTTATCCATATTAGATTAAACCTGTGGTTTGGTATATTTTATCTTGTCTCAAAAGTAAAAGCTTGATGATTCTTCCATTTTTTCACCACATATGCAGTAACCTTATTTGGGAGATAAATGAACATATATATATTTTTGTTTTTATTAAAAAAACAAATGGTTTCCCGTCTGTAATTTTTAGCCAATGTCAAAGCTTTTAATAAAACTTCATAATTAGTGTTTGTATGAATTCTTCATTTCCAATGCAAACTTTGATTAGCGATAACTTGAAATCCACTTGTGCTCCAAATTTCATTTTTCTTTTAAAATAAAGCTCATGGATTTCTTCAAAAATTATGTAATCATGTATTTATCTTCAAAATCTCGCCTTAATGGCTTAAATCGCCATTTAAGTCTAAGTGTTCATTTGGTGAAAGAGTTTGGGTTATTTCTTCAATTACTTGTTGCGTTATATTCTCTCTTTCATGATCTCAGGTTAAATCTTCGGTCGAAAAATGGAAAAGTAAATTCATATGAATATATAACTATTTTCCTTGAGATATCCTTCTCAGTAGCAAACAAATGGTTTCCCGTCTTATATTCTAGCCAATGTCAAAGCTTTTAATAAAACTTCATAATTAGTGTTTGTATAAATTCTTCATTTCCAATGCAAACTTTGATTAGCGATAACTTGAAATCCACTTGTGCTCCAAATTTCATTTTTCTTTTAAAATAAAGCTCATGGAATTCTTCAAAAATTATGTAATCATGTATTTGTCTTCAAAATCTCGCCTTAATGGTTTAAATCGCCATTTAAGTATAAGTGTTCATTTGCTGAATTTTGGACAGTCAGCGGTCGTGTGTACGTATGCTTATCCATATTAGATTAAACCTGTGGTTTGGTATATTTTATCTTGTCTCAAAAGTAAAAGCTTGATGATTCTTCCATTTTTTCACCACATATGCAGTAACCTTATTTGGGAGATAAATGAACATATATATATTTTTGTTTTTATTAAAAAAACAAATGGTTTCCCGTCTGTAATTTTTAGCCAATGTCAAAGCTTTTAATAAAACTTCATAATTAGTGTTTGTATGAATTCTTCATTTCCAATGCAAACTTTGATTAGCGATAACTTGAAATCCACTTGTGCTCCAAATTTCATTTTTCTTTTAAAATAAAGCTCATGGATTTCTTCAAAAATTATGTAATCATGTATTTATCTTCAAAATCTCGCCTTAATGGCTTTAATCGCCATTTAAGTCTAAGTGTTCATTTGGTGAAAGAGTTTGGGTTATTTCTTCAATTACTTGTTGCGTTATATTCTCTCTTTCATGATCTCAGGTTAAATCTTCGGTCGAAAAATGGAAAAGTAAATTCATATGAATATATAACTATTTTCCTTGAGATATCCTTCTCAGTAGCAAACAAATGGTTTCCCGTCTTATATTCTAGCCAATGTCAAAGCTTTTAATAAAACTTCATAATTAGTGTTTGTATAAATTCTTCATTTCCAATGCAAACTTTGATTAGCGATAACTTGAAATCCACTTGTGCTCCAAATTTCATTTTTCTTTTAAAATAAAGCTCATGGAATTCTTCAAAAATTATGTAATCATGTATTTGTCTTCAAAATCTCGCCTTAATGGTTTAAATCGCCATTTAAGTATAAGTGTTCATTTGCTGAATTTTGGACAGTCAGCGGTCGTGTGTACGTATGCTTATCCATATTAGATTAAACCTGTGGTTTGGTATATTTTATCTTGTCTCAAAAGTAAAAGCTTGATGATTCTTCCATTTTTTCACCACATATGCAGTAACCTTATTTGGGAGATAAATGAACATATATATATTTTTGTTTTTATTAAAAAAACAAATGGTTTCCCGTCTGTAATTTTTAGCCAATGTCAAAGCTTTTAATAAAACTTCATAATTAGTGTTTGTATGAATTCTTCATTTCCAATGCAAACTTTGATTAGCGATAACTTGAAATCCACTTGTGCTCCAAATTTCATTTTTCTTTTAAAATAAAGCTCATGGATTTCTTCAAAAATTATGTAATCATGTATTTATCTTCAAAATCTCGCCTTAATGGCTTAAATCGCCATTTAAGTCTAAGTGTTCATTTGGTGAAAGAGTTTGGGTTATTTCTTCAATTACTTGTTGCGTTATATTCTCTCTTTCATGATCTCAGGTTAAATCTTCGGTCGAAAAATGGAAAAGTAAATTCATATGAATATATAACTATTTTCCTTGAGATATCCTTCTCAGTAGCAAACAAATGGTTTCCCGTCTTATATTCTAGCCAATGTCAAAGCTTTTAATAAAACTTCATAATTAGTGTTTGTATAAATTCTTCATTTCCAATGCAAACTTTGATTAGCGATAACTTGAAATCCACTTGTGCTCCAAATTTCATTTTTCTTTTAAAATAAAGCTCATGGAATTCTTCAAAAATTATGTAATCATGTATTTGTCTTCAAAATCTCGCCTTAATGGTTTAAATCGCCATTTAAGTATAAGTGTTCATTTGCTGAATTTTGGACAGTCAGCGGTCGTGTGTACGTATGCTTATCCATATTAGATTAAACCTGTGGTTTGGTATATTTTATCTTGTCTCAAAAGTAAAAGCTTGATGATTCTTCCATTTTTTCACCACATATGCAGTAACCTTATTTGGGAGATAAATGAACATATATATATTTTTGTTTTTATTAAAAAAACAAATGGTTTCCCGTCTGTAATTTTTAGCCAATGTCAAAGCTTTTAATAAAACTTCATAATTAGTGTTTGTATGAATTCTTCATTTCCAATGCAAACTTTGATTAGCGATAACTTGAAATCCACTTGTGCTCCAAATTTCATTTTTCTTTTAAAATAAAGCTCATGGATTTCTTCAAAAATTATGTAATCATGTATTTATCTTCAAAATCTCGCCTTAATGGCTTTAATCGCCATTTAAGTCTAAGTGTTCATTTGGTGAAAGAGTTTGGGTTATTTCTTCAATTACTTGTTGCGTTATATTCTCTCTTTCATGATCTCAGGTTAAATCTTCGGTCGAAAAATGGAAAAGTAAATTCATATGAATATATAACTATTTTCCTTGAGATATCCTTCTCAGTAGCAAACAAATGGTTTCCCGTCTTATATTCTAGCCAATGTCAAAGCTTTTAATAAAACTTCATAATTAGTGTTTGTATAAATTCTTCATTTCCAATGCAAACTTTGATTAGCGATAACTTGAAATCCACTTGTGCTCCAAATTTCATTTTTCTTTTAAAATAAAGCTCATGGAATTCTTCAAAAATTATGTAATCATGTATTTGTCTTCAAAATCTCGCCTTAATGGTTTAAATCGCCATTTAAGTATAAGTGTTCATTTGCTGAATTTTGGACAGTCAGCGGTCGTGTGTACGTATGCTTATCCATATTAGATTAAACCTGTGGTTTGGTATATTTTATCTTGTCTCAAAAGTAAAAGCTTGATGATTCTTCCATTTTTTCACCACATATGCAGTAACCTTATTTGGGAGATAAATGAACATATATATATTTTTGTTTTTATTAAAAAAACAAATGGTTTCCCGTCTGTAATTTTTAGCCAATGTCAAAGCTTTTAATAAAACTTCATAATTAGTGTTTGTATGAATTCTTCATTTCCAATGCAAACTTTGATTAGCGATAACTTGAAATCCACTTGTGCTCCAAATTTCATTTTTCTTTTAAAATAAAGCTCATGGATTTCTTCAAAAATTATGTAATCATGTATTTATCTTCAAAATCTCGCCTTAATGGCTTTAATCGCCATTTAAGTCTAAGTGTTCATTTGGTGAAAGAGTTTGGGTTATTTCTTCAATTACTTGTTGCGTTATATTCTCTCTTTCATGATCTCAGGTTAAATCTTCGGTCGAAAAATGGAAAAGTAAATTCATATGAATATATAACTATTTTCCTTGAGATATCCTTCTCAGTAGCAAACAAATGGTTTCCCGTCTTATATTCTAGCCAATGTCAAAGCTTTTAATAAAACTTCATAATTAGTGTTTGTATAAATTCTTCATTTCCAATGCAAACTTTGATTAGCGATAACTTGAAATCCACTTGTGCTCCAAATTTCATTTTTCTTTTAAAATAAAGCTCATGGAATTCTTCAAAAATTATGTAATCATGTATTTGTCTTCAAAATCTCGCCTTAATGGTTTAAATCGCCATTTAAGTATAAGTGTTCATTTGCTGAATTTTGGACAGTCAGCGGTCGTGTGTACGTATGCTTATCCATATTAGATTAAACCTGTGGTTTGGTATATTTTATCTTGTCTCAAAAGTAAAAGCTTGATGATTCTTCCATTTTTTCACCACATATGCAGTAACCTTATTTGGGAGATAAATGAACATATATATATTTTTGTTTTTATTAAAAAAACAAATGGTTTCCCGTCTGTAATTTTTAGCCAATGTCAAAGCTTTTAATAAAACTTCATAATTAGTGTTTGTATGAATTCTTCATTTCCAATGCAAACTTTGATTAGCGATAACTTGAAATCCACTTGTGCTCCAAATTTCATTTTTCTTTTAAAATAAAGCTCATGGATTTCTTCAAAAATTATGTAATCATGTATTTATCTTCAAAATCTCGCCTTAATGGCTTTAATCGCCATTTAAGTCTAAGTGTTCATTTGGTGAAAGAGTTTGGGTTATTTCTTCAATTACTTGTTGCGTTATATTCTCTCTTTCATGATCTCAGGTTAAATCTTCGGTCGAAAAATGGAAAAGTAAATTCATATGAATATATAACTATTTTCCTTGAGATATCCTTCTCAGTAGCAAACAAATGGTTTCCCGTCTTATATTCTAGCCAATGTCAAAGCTTTTAATAAAACTTCATAATTAGTGTTTGTATAAATTCTTCATTTCCAATGCAAACTTTGATTAGCGATAACTTGAAATCCACTTGTGCTCCAAATTTCATTTTTCTTTTAAAATAAAGCTCATGGAATTCTTCAAAAATTATGTAATCATGTATTTGTCTTCAAAATCTCGCCTTAATGGTTTAAATCGCCATTTAAGTATAAGTGTTCATTTGCTGAATTTTGGACAGTCAGCGGTCGTGTGTACGTATGCTTATCCATATTAGATTAAACCTGTGGTTTGGTATATTTTATCTTGTCTCAAAAGTAAAAGCTTGATGATTCTTCCATTTTTTCACCACATATGCAGTAACCTTATTTGGGAGATAAATGAACATATATATATTTTTGTTTTTATTAAAAAAACAAATGGTTTCCCGTCTGTAATTTTTAGCCAATGTCAAAGCTTTTAATAAAACTTCATAATTAGTGTTTGTATGAATTCTTCATTTCCAATGCAAACTTTGATTAGCGATAACTTGAAATCCACTTGTGCTCCAAATTTCATTTTTCTTTTAAAATAAAGCTCATGGATTTCTTCAAAAATTATGTAATCATGTATTTATCTTCAAAATCTCGCCTTAATGGCTTTAATCGCCATTTAAGTCTAAGTGTTCATTTGGTGAAAGAGTTTGGGTTATTTCTTCAATTACTTGTTGCGTTATATTCTCTCTTTCATGATCTCAGGTTAAATCTTCGGTCGAAAAATGGAAAAGTAAATTCATATGAATATATAACTATTTTCCTTGAGATATCCTTCTCAGTAGCAAACAAATGGTTTCCCGTCTTATATTCTAGCCAATGTCAAAGCTTTTAATAAAACTTCATAATTAGTGTTTGTATGAATTCTTCATTTCCAATGCAAACTTTGATTAGCGATAACTTGAAATCCACTTGTGCTCCAAATTTCATTTTTCTTTTAAAATAAAGCTCATGGATTTCTTCAAAAATTATGTAATCATGTATTTATCTTCAAAATCTCGCCTTAATGGCTTTAATCGCCATTTAAGTCTAAGTGTTCATTTGGTGAAAGAGTTTGGGTTATTTCTTCAATTACTTGTTGCGTTATATTCTCTCTTTCATGATCTCAGGTTAAATCTTCGGTCGAAAAATGGAAAAGTAAATTCATATGAATATATAACTATTTTCCTTGAGATATCCTTCTCAGTAGCAAACAAATGGTTTCCCGTCTTATATTCTAGCCAATGTCAAAGCTTTTAATAAAACTTCATAATTAGTGTTTGTATAAATTCTTCATTTCCAATGCAAACTTTGATTAGCGATAACTTGAAATCCACTTGTGCTCCAAATTTCATTTTTCTTTTAAAATAAAGCTCATGGAATTCTTCAAAAATTATGTAATCATGTATTTGTCTTCAAAATCTCGCCTTAATGGTTTAAATCGCCATTTAAGTATAAGTGTTCATTTGCTGAATTTTGGACAGTCAGCGGTCGTGTGTACGTATGCTTATCCATATTAGATTAAACCTGTGGTTTGGTATATTTTATCTTGTCTCAAAAGTAAAAGCTTGATGATTCTTCCATTTTTTCACCACATATGCAGTAACCTTATTTGGGAGATAAATGAACATATATATATTTTTGTTTTTATTAAAAAAACAAATGGTTTCCCGTCTGTAATTTTTAGCCAATGTCAAAGCTTTTAATAAAACTTCATAATTAGTGTTTGTATGAATTCTTCATTTCCAATGCAAACTTTGATTAGCGATAACTTGAAATCCACTTGTGCTCCAAATTTCATTTTTCTTTTAAAATAAAGCTCATGGATTTCTTCAAAAATTATGTAATCATGTATTTATCTTCAAAATCTCGCCTTAATGGCTTTAATCGCCATTTAAGTCTAAGTGTTCATTTGGTGAAAGAGTTTGGGTTATTTCTTCAATTACTTGTTGCGTTATATTCTCTCTTTCATGATCTCAGGTTAAATCTTCGGTCGAAAAATGGAAAAGTAAATTCATATGAATATATAACTATTTTCCTTGAGATATCCTTCTCAGTAGCAAACAAATGGTTTCCCGTCTTATATTCTAGCCAATGTCAAAGCTTTTAATAAAACTTCATAATTAGTGTTTGTATAAATTCTTCATTTCCAATGCAAACTTTGATTAGCGATAACTTGAAATCCACTTGTGCTCCAAATTTCATTTTTCTTTTAAAATAAAGCTCATGGAATTCTTCAAAAATTATGTAATCATGTATTTGTCTTCAAAATCTCGCCTTAATGGTTTAAATCGCCATTTAAGTATAAGTGTTCATTTGCTGAATTTTGGACAGTCAGCGGTCGTGTGTACGTATGCTTATCCATATTAGATTAAACCTGTGGTTTGGTATATTTTATCTTGTCTCAAAAGTAAAAGCTTGATGATTCTTCCATTTTTTCACCACATATGCAGTAACCTTATTTGGGAGATAAATGAACATATATATATTTTTGTTTTTATTAAAAAAACAAATGGTTTCCCGTCTGTAATTTTTAGCCAATGTCAAAGCTTTTAATAAAACTTCATAATTAGTGTTTGTATGAATTCTTCATTTCCAATGCAAACTTTGATTAGCGATAACTTGAAATCCACTTGTGCTCCAAATTTCATTTTTCTTTTAAAATAAAGCTCATGGATTTCTTCAAAAATTATGTAATCATGTATTTATCTTCAAAATCTCGCCTTAATGGCTTTAATCGCCATTTAAGTCTAAGTGTTCATTTGGTGAAAGAGTTTGGGTTATTTCTTCAATTACTTGTTGCGTTATATTCTCTCTTTCATGATCTCAGGTTAAATCTTCGGTCGAAAAATGGAAAAGTAAATTCATATGAATATATAACTATTTTCCTTGAGATATCCTTCTCAGTAGCAAACAAATGGTTTCCCGTCTTATATTCTAGCCAATGTCAAAGCTTTTAATAAAACTTCATAATTAGTGTTTGTATAAATTCTTCATTTCCAATGCAAACTTTGATTAGCGATAACTTGAAATCCACTTGTGCTCCAAATTTCATTTTTCTTTTAAAATAAAGCTCATGGAATTCTTCAAAAATTATGTAATCATGTATTTGTCTTCAAAATCTCGCCTTAATGGTTTAAATCGCCATTTAAGTATAAGTGTTCATTTGCTGAATTTTGGACAGTCAGCGGTCGTGTGTACGTATGCTTATCCATATTAGATTAAACCTGTGGTTTGGTATATTTTATCTTGTCTCAAAAGTAAAAGCTTGATGATTCTTCCATTTTTTCACCACATATGCAGTAACCTTATTTGGGAGATAAATGAACATATATATATTTTTGTTTTTATTAAAAAAACAAATGGTTTCCCGTCTGTAATTTTTAGCCAATGTCAAAGCTTTTAATAAAACTTCATAATTAGTGTTTGTATGAATTCTTCATTTCCAATGCAAACTTTGATTAGCGATAACTTGAAATCCACTTGTGCTCCAAATTTCATTTTTCTTTTAAAATAAAGCTCATGGATTTCTTCAAAAATTATGTAATCATGTATTTATCTTCAAAATCTCGCCTTAATGGCTTAAATCGCCATTTAAGTCTAAGTGTTCATTTGGTGAAAGAGTTTGGGTTATTTCTTCAATTACTTGTTGCGTTATATTCTCTCTTTCATGATCTCAGGTTAAATCTTCGGTCGAAAAATGGAAAAGTAAATTCATATGAATATATAACTATTTTCCTTGAGATATCCTTCTCAGTAGCAAACAAATGGTTTCCCGTCTTATATTCTAGCCAATGTCAAAGCTTTTAATAAAACTTCATAATTAGTGTTTGTATAAATTCTTCATTTCCAATGCAAACTTTGATTAGCGATAACTTGAAATCCACTTGTGCTCCAAATTTCATTTTTCTTTTAAAATAAAGCTCATGGAATTCTTCAAAAATTATGTAATCATGTATTTGTCTTCAAAATCTCGCCTTAATGGTTTAAATCGCCATTTAAGTATAAGTGTTCATTTGCTGAATTTTGGACAGTCAGCGGTCGTGTGTACGTATGCTTATCCATATTAGATTAAACCTGTGGTTTGGTATATTTTATCTTGTCTCAAAAGTAAAAGCTTGATGATTCTTCCATTTTTTCACCACATATGCAGTAACCTTATTTGGGAGATAAATGAACATATATATATTTTTGTTTTTATTAAAAAAACAAATGGTTTCCCGTCTGTAATTTTTAGCCAATGTCAAAGCTTTTAATAAAACTTCATAATTAGTGTTTGTATGAATTCTTCATTTCCAATGCAAACTTTGATTAGCGATAACTTGAAATCCACTTGTGCTCCAAATTTCATTTTTCTTTTAAAATAAAGCTCATGGATTTCTTCAAAAATTATGTAATCATGTATTTATCTTCAAAATCTCGCCTTAATGGCTTTAATCGCCATTTAAGTCTAAGTGTTCATTTGGTGAAAGAGTTTGGGTTATTTCTTCAATTACTTGTTGCGTTATATTCTCTCTTTCATGATCTCAGGTTAAATCTTCGGTCGAAAAATGGAAAAGTAAATTCATATGAATATATAACTATTTTCCTTGAGATATCCTTCTCAGTAGCAAACAAATGGTTTCCCGTCTTATATTCTAGCCAATGTCAAAGCTTTTAATAAAACTTCATAATTAGTGTTTGTATAAATTCTTCATTTCCAATGCAAACTTTGATTAGCGATAACTTGAAATCCACTTGTGCTCCAAATTTCATTTTTCTTTTAAAATAAAGCTCATGGAATTCTTCAAAAATTATGTAATCATGTATTTGTCTTCAAAATCTCGCCTTAATGGTTTAAATCGCCATTTAAGTATAAGTGTTCATTTGCTGAATTTTGGACAGTCAGCGGTCGTGTGTACGTATGCTTATCCATATTAGATTAAACCTGTGGTTTGGTATATTTTATCTTGTCTCAAAAGTAAAAGCTTGATGATTCTTCCATTTTTTCACCACATATGCAGTAACCTTATTTGGGAGATAAATGAACATATATATATTTTTGTTTTTATTAAAAAAACAAATGGTTTCCCGTCTGTAATTTTTAGCCAATGTCAAAGCTTTTAATAAAACTTCATAATTAGTGTTTGTATGAATTCTTCATTTCCAATGCAAACTTTGATTAGCGATAACTTGAAATCCACTTGTGCTCCAAATTTCATTTTTCTTTTAAAATAAAGCTCATGGATTTCTTCAAAAATTATGTAATCATGTATTTATCTTCAAAATCTCGCCTTAATGGCTTAAATCGCCATTTAAGTCTAAGTGTTCATTTGGTGAAAGAGTTTGGGTTATTTCTTCAATTACTTGTTGCGTTATATTCTCTCTTTCATGATCTCAGGTTAAATCTTCGGTCGAAAAATGGAAAAGTAAATTCATATGAATATATAACTATTTTCCTTGAGATATCCTTCTCAGTAGCAAACAAATGGTTTCCCGTCTTATATTCTAGCCAATGTCAAAGCTTTTAATAAAACTTCATAATTAGTGTTTGTATAAATTCTTCATTTCCAATGCAAACTTTGATTAGCGATAACTTGAAATCCACTTGTGCTCCAAATTTCATTTTTCTTTTAAAATAAAGCTCATGGAATTCTTCAAAAATTATGTAATCATGTATTTGTCTTCAAAATCTCGCCTTAATGGTTTAAATCGCCATTTAAGTATAAGTGTTCATTTGCTGAATTTTGGACAGTCAGCGGTCGTGTGTACGTATGCTTATCCATATTAGATTAAACCTGTGGTTTGGTATATTTTATCTTGTCTCAAAAGTAAAAGCTTGATGATTCTTCCATTTTTTCACCACATATGCAGTAACCTTATTTGGGAGATAAATGAACATATATATATTTTTGTTTTTATTAAAAAAACAAATGGTTTCCCGTCTGTAATTTTTAGCCAATGTCAAAGCTTTTAATAAAACTTCATAATTAGTGTTTGTATGAATTCTTCATTTCCAATGCAAACTTTGATTAGCGATAACTTGAAATCCACTTGTGCTCCAAATTTCATTTTTCTTTTAAAATAAAGCTCATGGATTTCTTCAAAAATTATGTAATCATGTATTTATCTTCAAAATCTCGCCTTAATGGCTTTAATCGCCATTTAAGTCTAAGTGTTCATTTGGTGAAAGAGTTTGGGTTATTTCTTCAATTACTTGTTGCGTTATATTCTCTCTTTCATGATCTCAGGTTAAATCTTCGGTCGAAAAATGGAAAAGTAAATTCATATGAATATATAACTATTTTCCTTGAGATATCCTTCTCAGTAGCAAACAAATGGTTTCCCGTCTTATATTCTAGCCAATGTCAAAGCTTTTAATAAAACTTCATAATTAGTGTTTGTATAAATTCTTCATTTCCAATGCAAACTTTGATTAGCGATAACTTGAAATCCACTTGTGCTCCAAATTTCATTTTTCTTTTAAAATAAAGCTCATGGAATTCTTCAAAAATTATGTAATCATGTATTTGTCTTCAAAATCTCGCCTTAATGGTTTAAATCGCCATTTAAGTATAAGTGTTCATTTGCTGAATTTTGGACAGTCAGCGGTCGTGTGTACGTATGCTTATCCATATTAGATTAAACCTGTGGTTTGGTATATTTTATCTTGTCTCAAAAGTAAAAGCTTGATGATTCTTCCATTTTTTCACCACATATGCAGTAACCTTATTTGGGAGATAAATGAACATATATATATTTTTGTTTTTATTAAAAAAACAAATGGTTTCCCGTCTGTAATTTTTAGCCAATGTCAAAGCTTTTAATAAAACTTCATAATTAGTGTTTGTATGAATTCTTCATTTCCAATGCAAACTTTGATTAGCGATAACTTGAAATCCACTTGTGCTCCAAATTTCATTTTTCTTTTAAAATAAAGCTCATGGATTTCTTCAAAAATTATGTAATCATGTATTTATCTTCAAAATCTCGCCTTAATGGCTTAAATCGCCATTTAAGTCTAAGTGTTCATTTGGTGAAAGAGTTTGGGTTATTTCTTCAATTACTTGTTGCGTTATATTCTCTCTTTCATGATCTCAGGTTAAATCTTCGGTCGAAAAATGGAAAAGTAAATTCATATGAATATATAACTATTTTCCTTGAGATATCCTTCTCAGTAGCAAACAAATGGTTTCCCGTCTTATATTCTAGCCAATGTCAAAGCTATTAATAAAACTTCATAATTAGTGTTTGTATAAATTCTTCATTTCCAATGCAAACTTTGATTAGCGATAACTTGAAATCCACTTGTGCTCCAAATTTCATTTTTCTTTTAAAATAAAGCTCATGGAATTCTTCAAAAATTATGTAATCATGTATTTGTCTTCAAAATCTCGCCTTAATGGTTTAAATCGCCATTTAAGTATAAGTGTTCATTTGCTGAATTTTGGACAGTCAGCGGTCGTGTGTACGTATGCTTATCCATATTAGATTAAACCTGTGGTTTGGTATATTTTATCTTGTCTCAAAAGTAAAAGCTTGATGATTCTTCCATTTTTTCACCACATATGCAGTAACCTTATTTGGGAGATAAATGAACATATATATATTTTTGTTTTTATTAAAAAAACAAATGGTTTCCCGTCTGTAATTTTTAGCCAATGTCAAAGCTTTTAATAAAACTTCATAATTAGTGTTTGTATGAATTCTTCATTTCCAATGCAAACTTTGATTAGCGATAACTTGAAATCCACTTGTGCTCCAAATTTCATTTTTCTTTTAAAATAAAGCTCATGGATTTCTTCAAAAATTATGTAATCATGTATTTATCTTCAAAATCTCGCCTTAATGGCTTAAATCGCCATTTAAGTCTAAGTGTTCATTTGGTGAAAGAGTTTGGGTTATTTCTTCAATTACTTGTTGCGTTATATTCTCTCTTTCATGATCTCAGGTTAAATCTTCGGTCGAAAAATGGAAAAGTAAATTCATATGAATATATAACTATTTTCCTTGAGATATCCTTCTCAGTAGCAAACAAATGGTTTCCCGTCTTATATTCTAGCCAATGTCAAAGCTTTTAATAAAACTTCATAATTAGTGTTTGTATAAATTCTTCATTTCCAATGCAAACTTTGATTAGCGATAACTTGAAATCCACTTGTGCTCCAAATTTCATTTTTCTTTTAAAATAAAGCTCATGGAATTCTTCAAAAATTATGTAATCATGTATTTGTCTTCAAAATCTCGCCTTAATGGTTTAAATCGCCATTTAAGTATAAGTGTTCATTTGCTGAATTTTGGACAGTCAGCGGTCGTGTGTACGTATGCTTATCCATATTAGATTAAACCTGTGGTTTGGTATATTTTATCTTGTCTCAAAAGTAAAAGCTTGATGATTCTTCCATTTTTTCACCACATATGCATTAACCTTATTTGGGAGATAAATGAACATATATATATTTTTGTTTTTATTAAAAAAACAAATGGTTTCCCGTCTGTAATTTTTAGCCAATGTCAAAGCTTTTAATAAAACTTCATAATTAGTGTTTGTATGAATTCTTCATTTCCAATGCAAACTTTGATTAGCGATAACTTGAAATCCACTTGTGCTCCAAATTTCATTTTTCTTTTAAAATAAAGCTCATGGATTTCTTCAAAAATTATGTAATCATGTATTTATCTTCAAAATCTCGCCTTAATGGCTTTAATCGCCATTTAAGTCTAAGTGTTCATTTGGTGAAAGAGTTTGGGTTATTTCTTCAATTACTTGTTGCGTTATATTCTCTCTTTCATGATCTCAGGTTAAATCTTCGGTCGAAAAATGGAAAAGTAAATTCATATGAATATATAACTATTTTCCTTGAGATATCCTTCTCAGTAGCAAACAAATGGTTTCCCGTCTTATATTCTAGCCAATGTCAAAGCTTTTAATAAAACTTCATAATTAGTGTTTGTATAAATTCTTCATTTCCAATGCAAACTTTGATTAGCGATAACTTGAAATCCACTTGTGCTCCAAATTTCATTTTTCTTTTAAAATAAAGCTCATGGAATTCTTCAAAAATTATGTAATCATGTATTTGTCTTCAAAATCTCGCCTTAATGGTTTAAATCGCCATTTAAGTATAAGTGTTCATTTGCTGAATTTTGGACAGTCAGCGGTCGTGTGTACGTATGCTTATCCATATTAGATTAAACCTGTGGTTTGGTATATTTTATCTTGTCTCAAAAGTAAAAGCTTGATGATTCTTCCATTTTTTCACCACATATGCAGTAACCTTATTTGGGAGATAAATGAACATATATATATTTTTGTTTTTATTAAAAAAACAAATGGTTTCCCGTCTGTAATTTTTAGCCAATGTCAAAGCTTTTAATAAAACTTCATAATTAGTGTTTGTATGAATTCTTCATTTCCAATGCAAACTTTGATTAGCGATAACTTGAAATCCACTTGTGCTCCAAATTTCATTTTTCTTTTAAAATAAAGCTCATGGATTTCTTCAAAAATTATGTAATCATGTATTTATCTTCAAAATCTCGCCTTAATGGCTTAAATCGCCATTTAAGTCTAAGTGTTCATTTGGTGAAAGAGTTTGGGTTATTTCTTCAATTACTTGTTGCGTTATATTCTCTCTTTCATGATCTCAGGTTAAATCTTCGGTCGAAAAATGGAAAAGTAAATTCATATGAATATATAACTATTTTCCTTGAGATATCCTTCTCAGTAGCAAACAAATGGTTTCCCGTCTTATATTCTAGCCAATGTCAAAGCTATTAATAAAACTTCATAATTAGTGTTTGTATAAATTCTTCATTTCCAATGCAAACTTTGATTAGCGATAACTTGAAATCCACTTGTGCTCCAAATTTCATTTTTCTTTTAAAATAAAGCTCATGGAATTCTTCAAAAATTATGTAATCATGTATTTGTCTTCAAAATCTCGCCTTAATGGTTTAAATCGCCATTTAAGTATAAGTGTTCATTTGCTGAATTTTGGACAGTCAGCGGTCGTGTGTACGTATGCTTATCCATATTAGATTAAACCTGTGGTTTGGTATATTTTATCTTGTCTCAAAAGTAAAAGCTTGATGATTCTTCCATTTTTTCACCACATATGCAGTAACCTTATTTGGGAGATAAATGAACATATATATATTTTTGTTTTTATTAAAAAAACAAATGGTTTCCCGTCTGTAATTTTTAGCCAATGTCAAAGCTTTTAATAAAACTTCATAATTAGTGTTTGTATGAATTCTTCATTTCCAATGCAAACTTTGATTAGCGATAACTTGAAATCCACTTGTGCTCCAAATTTCATTTTTCTTTTAAAATAAAGCTCATGGATTTCTTCAAAAATTATGTAATCATGTATTTATCTTCAAAATCTCGCCTTAATGGCTTAAATCGCCATTTAAGTCTAAGTGTTCATTTGGTGAAAGAGTTTGGGTTATTTCTTCAATTACTTGTTGCGTTATATTCTCTCTTTCATGATCTCAGGTTAAATCTTCGGTCGAAAAATGGAAAAGTAAATTCATATGAATATATAACTATTTTCCTTGAGATATCCTTCTCAGTAGCAAACAAATGGTTTCCCGTCTTATATTCTAGCCAATGTCAAAGCTTTTAATAAAACTTCATAATTAGTGTTTGTATAAATTCTTCATTTCCAATGCAAACTTTGATTAGCGATAACTTGAAATCCACTATTGCTCCAAATTTCATTTTTCTTTTAAAATAAAGCTCATGGAATTCTTCAAAAATTATGTAATCATGTATTTGTCTTCAAAATCTCGCCTTAATGGTTTAAATCGCCATTTAAGTATAAGTGTTCATTTGCTGAATTTTGGACAGTCAGCGGTCGTGTGTACGTATGCTTATCCATATTAGATTAAACCTGTGGTTTGGTATATTTTATCTTGTCTCAAAAGTAAAAGCTTGATGATTCTTCCATTTTTTCACCACATATGCAGTAACCTTATTTGGGAGATAAATGAACATATATATATTTTTGTTTTTATTAAAAAAACAAATGGTTTCCCGTCTGTAATTTTTAGCCAATGTCAAAGCTTTTAATAAAACTTCATAATTAGTGTTTGTATGAATTCTTCATTTCCAATGCAAACTTTGATTAGCGATAACTTGAAATCCACTTGTGCTCCAAATTTCATTTTTCTTTTAAAATAAAGCTCATGGATTTCTTCAAAAATTATGTAATCATGTATTTATCTTCAAAATCTCGCCTTAATGGCTTAAATCGCCATTTAAGTCTAAGTGTTCATTTGGTGAAAGAGTTTGGGTTATTTCTTCAATTACTTGTTGCGTTATATTCTCTCTTTCATGATCTCAGGTTAAATCTTCGGTCGAAAAATGGAAAAGTAAATTCATATGAATATATAACTATTTTCCTTGAGATATCCTTCTCAGTAGCAAACAAATGGTTTCCCGTCTTATATTCTAGCCAATGTCAAAGCTATTAATAAAACTTCATAATTAGTGTTTGTATAAATTCTTCATTTCCAATGCAAACTTTGATTAGCGATAACTTGAAATCCACTTGTGCTCCAAATTTCATTTTTCTTTTAAAATAAAGCTCATGGAATTCTTCAAAAATTATGTAATCATGTATTTGTCTTCAAAATCTCGCCTTAATGGTTTAAATCGCCATTTAAGTATAAGTGTTCATTTGCTGAATTTTGGACAGTCAGCGGTCGTGTGTACGTATGCTTATCCATATTAGATTAAACCTGTGGTTTGGTATATTTTATCTTGTCTCAAAAGTAAAAGCTTGATGATTCTTCCATTTTTTCACCACATATGCAGTAACCTTATTTGGGAGATAAATGAACATATATATTTTTTTGTTTTTATTAAAAAAACAAATGGTTTCCCGTCTGTAATTTTTAGCCAATGTCAAAGCTTTTAATAAAACTTCATAATTAGTGTTTGTATGAATTCTTCATTTCCAATGCAAACTTTGATTAGCGATAACTTGAAATCCACTTGTGCTCCAAATTTCATTTTTCTTTTAAAATAAAGCTCATGGATTTCTTCAAAAATTATGTAATCATGTATTTATCTTCAAAATCTCGCCTTAATGGCTTAAATCGCCATTTAAGTCTAAGTGTTCATTTGGTGAAAGAGTTTGGGTTATTTCTTCAATTACTTGTTGCGTTATATTCTCTCTTTCATGATCTCAGGTTAAATCTTCGGTCGAAAAATGGAAAAGTAAATTCATATGAATATATAACTATTTTCCTTGAGATATCCTTCTCAGTAGCAAACAAATGGTTTCCCGTCTTATATTCTAGCCAATGTCAAAGCTTTTAATAAAACTTCATAATTAGTGTTTGTATAAATTCTTCATTTCCAATGCAAACTTTGATTAGCGATAACTTGAAATCCACTTGTGCTCCAAATTTCATTTTTCTTTTAAAATAAAGCTCATGGAATTCTTCAAAAATTATGTAATCATGTATTTGTCTTCAAAATCTCGCCTTAATGGTTTAAATCGCCATTTAAGTATAAGTGTTCATTTGCTGAATTTTGGACAGTCAGCGGTCGTGTGTACGTATGCTTATCCATATTAGATTAAACCTGTGGTTTGGTATATTTTATCTTGTCTCAAAAGTAAAAGCTTGATGATTCTTCCATTTTTTCACCACATATGCAGTAACCTTATTTGGGAGATAAATGAACATATATATATTTTTGTTTTTATTAAAAAAACAAATGGTTTCCCGTCTGTAATTTTTAGCCAATGTCAAAGCTTTTAATAAAACTTCATAATTAGTGTTTGTATGAATTCTTCATTTCCAATGCAAACTTTGATTAGCGATAACTTGAAATCCACTTGTGCTCCAAATTTCATTTTTCTTTTAAAATAAAGCTCATGGATTTCTTCAAAAATTATGTAATCATGTATTTATCTTCAAAATCTCGCCTTAATGGCTTTAATCGCCATTTAAGTCTAAGTGTTCATTTGGTGAAAGAGTTTGGGTTATTTCTTCAATTACTTGTTGCGTTATATTCTCTCTTTCATGATCTCAGGTTAAATCTTCGGTCGAAAAATGGAAAAGTAAATTCATATGAATATATAACTATTTTCCTTGAGATATCCTTCTCAGTAGCAAACAAATGGTTTCCCGTCTTATATTCTAGCCAATGTCAAAGCTTTTAATAAAACTTCATAATTAGTGTTTGTATAAATTCTTCATTTCCAATGCAAACTTTGATTAGCGATAACTTGAAATCCACTTGTGCTCCAAATTTCATTTTTCTTTTAAAATAAAGCTCATGGAATTCTTCAAAAATTATGTAATCATGTATTTGTCTTCAAAATCTCGCCTTAATGGTTTAAATCGCCATTTAAGTATAAGTGTTCATTTGCTGAATTTTGGACAGTCAGCGGTCGTGTGTACGTATGCTTATCCATATTAGATTAAACCTGTGGTTTGGTATATTTTATCTTGTCTCAAAAGTAAAAGCTTGATGATTCTTCCATTTTTTCACCACATATGCAGTAACCTTATTTGGGAGATAAATGAACATATATATATTTTTGTTTTTATTAAAAAAACAAATGGTTTCCCGTCTGTAATTTTTAGCCAATGTCAAAGCTTTTAATAAAACTTCATAATTAGTGTTTGTATGAATTCTTCATTTCCAATGCAAACTTTGATTAGCGATAACTTGAAATCCACTTGTGCTCCAAATTTCATTTTTCTTTTAAAATAAAGCTCATGGATTTCTTCAAAAATTATGTAATCATGTATTTATCTTCAAAATCTCGCCTTAATGGCTTAAATCGCCATTTAAGTCTAAGTGTTCATTTGGTGAAAGAGTTTGGGTTATTTCTTCAATTACTTGTTGCGTTATATTCTCTCTTTCATGATCTCAGGTTAAATCTTCGGTCGAAAAATGGAAAAGTAAATTCATATGAATATATAACTATTTTCCTTGAGATATCCTTCTCAGTAGCAAACAAATGGTTTCCCGTCTTATATTCTAGCCAATGTCAAAGCTATTAATAAAACTTCATAATTAGTGTTTGTATAAATTCTTCATTTCCAATGCAAACTTTGATTAGCGATAACTTGAAATCCACTTGTGCTCCAAATTTCATTTTTCTTTTAAAATAAAGCTCATGGAATTCTTCAAAAATTATGTAATCATGTATTTGTCTTCAAAATCTCGCCTTAATGGTTTAAATCGCCATTTAAGTATAAGTGTTCATTTGCTGAATTTTGGACAGTCAGCGGTCGTGTGTACGTATGCTTATCCATATTAGATTAAACCTGTGGTTTGGTATATTTTATCTTGTCTCAAAAGTAAAAGCTTGATGATTCTTCCATTTTTTCACCACATATGCAGTAACCTTATTTGGGAGATAAATGAACATATATATATTTTTGTTTTTATTAAAAAAACAAATGGTTTCCCGTCTGTAATTTTTAGCCAATGTCAAAGCTTTTAATAAAACTTCATAATTAGTGTTTGTATGAATTCTTCATTTCAAATGCAAACTTTGATTAGCGATAACTTGAAATCCACTTGTGCTCCAAATTTCATTTTTCTTTTAAAATAAAGCTCATGGATTTCTTCAAAAATTATGTAATCATGTATTTATCTTCAAAATCTCGCCTTAATGGCTTAAATCGCCATTTAAGTCTAAGTGTTCATTTGGTGAAAGAGTTTGGGTTATTTCTTCAATTACTTGTTGCGTTATATTCTCTCTTTCATGATCTCAGGTTAAATCTTCGGTCGAAAAATGGAAAAGTAAATTCATATGAATATATAACTATTTTCCTTGAGATATCCTTCTCAGTAGCAAACAAATGGTTTCCCGTCTTATATTCTAGCCAATGTCAAAGCTTTTAATAAAACTTCATAATTAGTGTTTGTATAAATTCTTCATTTCCAATGCAAACTTTGATTAGCGATAACTTGAAATCCACTTGTGCTCCAAATTTCATTTTTCTTTTAAAATAAAGCTCATGGAATTCTTCAAAAATTATGTAATCATGTATTTGTCTTCAAAATCTCGCCTTAATGGTTTAAATCGCCATTTAAGTATAAGTGTTCATTTGCTGAATTTTGGACAGTCAGCGGTCGTGTGTACGTATGCTTATCCATATTAGATTAAACCTGTGGTTTGGTATATTTTATCTTGTCTCAAAAGTAAAAGCTTGATGATTCTTCCATTTTTTCACCACATATGCAGTAACCTTATTTGGGAGATAAATGAACATATATATATTTTTGTTTTTATTAAAAAAACAAATGGTTTCCCGTCTGTAATTTTTAGCCAATGTCAAAGCTTTTAATAAAACTTCATAATTAGTGTTTGTATGAATTCTTCATTTCCAATGCAAACTTTGATTAGCGATAACTTGAAATCCACTTGTGCTCCAAATTTCATTTTTCTTTTAAAATAAAGCTCATGGATTTCTTCAAAAATTATGTAATCATGTATTTATCTTCAAAATCTCGCCTTAATGGCTTAAATCGCCATTTAAATCTAAGTGTTCATTTGGTGAAAGAGTTTGGGTTATTTCTTCAATTACTTGTTGCGTTATATTCTCTCTTTCATGATCTCAGGTTAAATCTTCGGTCGAAAAATGGAAAAGTAAATTCATATGAATATATAACTATTTTCCTTGAGATATCCTTCTCAGTAGCAAACAAATGGTTTCCCGTCTTATATTCTAGCCAATGTCAAAGCTTTTAATAAAACTTCATAATTAGTGTTTGTATAAATTCTTCATTTCCAATGCAAACTTTGATTAGCGATAACTTGAAATCCACTTGTGCTCCAAATTTCATTTTTCTTTTAAAATAAAGCTCATGGAATTCTTCAAAAATTATGTAATCATGTATTTGTCTTCAAAATCTCGCCTTAATGGTTTAAATCGCCATTTAAGTATAAGTGTTCATTTGCTGAATTTTGGACAGTCAGCGGTCGTGTGTACGTATGCTTATCCATATTAGATTAAACCTGTGGTTTGGTATATTTTATCTTGTCTCAAAAGTAAAAGCTTGATGATTCTTCCATTTTTTCACCACATATGCAGTAACCTTATTTGGGAGATAAATGAACATATATATATTTTTGTTTTTATTAAAAAAACAAATGGTTTCCCGTCTGTAATTTTTAGCCAATGTCAAAGCTTTTAATAAAACTTCATAATTAGTGTTTGTATGAATTCTTCATTTCCAATGCAAACTTTGATTAGCGATAACTTGAAATCCACTTGTGCTCCAAATTTCATTTTTCTTTTAAAATAAAGCTCATGGATTTCTTCAAAAATTATGTAATCATGTATTTATCTTCAAAATCTCGCCTTAATGGCTTAAATCGCCATTTAAGTCTAAGTGTTCATTTGGTGAAAGAGTTTGGGTTATTTCTTCAATTACTTGTTGCGTTATATTCTCTCTTTCATGATCTCAGGTTAAATCTTCGGTCGAAAAATGGAAAAGTAAATTCATATGAATATATAACTATTTTCCTTGAGATATCCTTCTCAGTAGCAAACAAATGGTTTCCCGTCTTATATTCTAGCCAATGTCAAAGCTTTTAATAAAACTTCATAATTAGTGTTTGTATAAATTCTTCATTTCCAATGCAAACTTTGATTAGCGATAACTTGAAATCCACTTGTGCTCCAAATTTCATTTTTCTTTTAAAATAAAGCTCATGGAATTCTTCAAAAATTATGTAATCATGTATTTGTCTTCAAAATCTCGCCTTAATGGTTTAAATCGCCATTTAAGTATAAGTGTTCATTTGCTGAATTTTGGACAGTCAGCGGTCGTGTGTACGTATGCTTATCCATATTAGATTAAACCTGTGGTTTGGTATATTTTATCTTGTCTCAAAAGTAAAAGCTTGATGATTCTTCCATTTTTTCACCACATATGCAGTAACCTTATTTGGGAGATAAATGAACATATATATATTTTTGTTTTTATTAAAAAAACAAATGGTTTCCCGTCTGTAATTTTTAGCCAATGTCAAAGCTTTTAATAAAACTTCATAATTAGTGTTTGTATGAATTCTTCATTTCCAATGCAAACTTTGATTAGCGATAACTTGAAATCCACTTGTGCTCCAAATTTCATTTTTCTTTTAAAATAAAGCTCATGGATTTCTTCAAAAATTATGTAATCATGTATTTATCTTCAAAATCTCGCCTTAATGGCTTTAATCGCCATTTAAGTCTAAGTGTTCATTTGGTGAAAGAGTTTGGGTTATTTCTTCAATTACTTGTTGCGTTATATTCTCTCTTTCATGATCTCAGGTTAAATCTTCGGTCGAAAAATGGAAAAGTAAATTCATATGAATATATAACTATTTTCCTTGAGATATCCTTCTCAGTAGCAAACAAATGGTTTCCCGTCTTATATTCTAGCCAATGTCAAAGCTTTTAATAAAACTTCATAATTAGTGTTTGTATAAATTCTTCATTTCCAATGCAAACTTTGATTAGCGATAACTTGAAATCCACTTGTGCTCCAAATTTCATTTTTCTTTTAAAATAAAGCTCATGGAATTCTTCAAAAATTATGTAATCATGTATTTGTCTTCAAAATCTCGCCTTAATGGTTTAAATCGCCATTTAAGTATAAGTGTTCATTTGCTGAATTTTGGACAGTCAGCGGTCGTGTGTACGTATGCTTATCCATATTAGATTAAACCTGTGGTTTGGTATATTTTATCTTGTCTCAAAAGTAAAAGCTTGATGATTCTTCCATTTTTTCACCACATATGCAGTAACCTTATTTGGGAGATAAATGAACATATATATATTTTTGTTTTTATTAAAAAAACAAATGGTTTCCCGTCTGTAATTTTTAGCCAATGTCAAAGCTTTTAATAAAACTTCATAATTAGTGTTTGTATGAATTCTTCATTTCCAATGCAAACTTTGATTAGCGATAACTTGAAATCCACTTGTGCTCCAAATTTCATTTTTCTTTTAAAATAAAGCTCATGGATTTCTTCAAAAATTATGTAATCATGTATTTATCTTCAAAATCTCGCCTTAATGGCTTTAATCGCCATTTAAGTCTAAGTGTTCATTTGGTGAAAGAGTTTGGGTTATTTCTTCAATTACTTGTTGCGTTATATTCTCTCTTTCATGATCTCAGGTTAAATCTTCGGTCGAAAAATGGAAAAGTAAATTCATATGAATATATAACTATTTTCCTTGAGATATCCTTCTCAGTAGCAAACAAATGGTGTCCCGTCTTATATTCTAGCCAATGTCAAAGCTTTTAATAAAACTTCATAATTAGTGTTTGTATAAATTCTTCATTTCCAATGCAAACTTTGATTAGCGATAACTTGAAATCCACTTGTGCTCCAAATTTCATTTTTCTTTTAAAATAAAGCTCATGGAATTCTTCAAAAATTATGTAATCATGTATTTGTCTTCAAAATCTCGCCTTAATGGTTTAAATCGCCATTTAAGTATAAGTGTTCATTTGCTGAATTTTGGACAGTCAGCGGTCGTGTGTACGTATGCTTATCCATATTAGATTAAACCTGTGGTTTGGTATATTTTATCTTGTCTCAAAAGTAAAAGCTTGATGATTCTTCCATTTTTTCACCACATATGCAGTAACCTTATTTGGGAGATAAATGAACATATATATATTTTTGTTTTTATTAAAAAAACAAATGGTTTCCCGTCTGTAATTTTTAGCCAATGTCAAAGCTTTTAATAAAACTTCATAATTAGTGTTTGTATGAATTCTTCATTTCCAATGCAAACTTTGATTAGCGATAACTTGAAATCCACTTGTGCTCCAAATTTCATTTTTCTTTTAAAATAAAGCTCATGGATTTCTTCAAAAATTATGTAATCATGTATTTATCTTCAAAATCTCGCCTTAATGGCTTAAATCGCCATTTAAGTCTAAGTGTTCATTTGGTGAAAGAGTTTGGGTTATTTCTTCAATTACTTGTTGCGTTATATTCTCTCTTTCATGATCTCAGGTTAAATCTTCGGTCGAAAAATGGAAAAGTAAATTCATATGAATATATAACTATTTTCCTTGAGATATCCTTCTCAGTAGCAAACAAATGGTTTCCCGTCTTATATTCTAGCCAATGTCAAAGCTATTAATAAAACTTCATAATTAGTGTTTGTATAAATTCTTCATTTCCAATGCAAACTTTGATTAGCGATAACTTGAAATCCACTTGTGCTCCAAATTTCATTTTTCTTTTAAAATAAAGCTCATGGAATTCTTCAAAAATTATGTAATCATGTATTTGTCTTCAAAATCTCGCCTTAATGGTTTAAATCGCCATTTAAGTATAAGTGTTCATTTGCTGAATTTTGGACAGTCAGCGGTCGTGTGTACGTATGCTTATCCATATTAGATTAAACCTGTGGTTTGGTATATTTTATCTTGTCTCAAAAGTAAAAGCTTGATGATTCTTCCATTTTTTCACCACATATGCAGTAACCTTATTTGGGAGATAAATGAACATATATATATTTTTGTTTTTATTAAAAAAACAAATGGTTTCCCGTCTGTAATTTTTAGCCAATGTCAAAGCTTTTAATAAAACTTCATAATTAGTGTTTGTATGAATTCTTCATTTCAAATGCAAACTTTGATTAGCGATAACTTGAAATCCACTTGTGCTCCAAATTTCATTTTTCTTTTAAAATAAAGCTCATGGATTTCTTCAAAAATTATGTAATCATGTATTTATCTTCAAAATCTCGCCTTAATGGCTTAAATCGCCATTTAAGTCTAAGTGTTCATTTGGTGAAAGAGTTTGGGTTATTTCTTCAATTACTTGTTGCGTTATATTCTCTCTTTCATGATCTCAGGTTAAATCTTCGGTCGAAAAATGGAAAAGTAAATTCATATGAATATATAACTATTTTCCTTGAGATATCCTTCTCAGTAGCAAACAAATGGTTTCCCGTCTTATATTCTAGCCAATGTCAAAGCTTTTAATAAAACTTCATAATTAGTGTTTGTATAAATTCTTCATTTCCAATGCAAACTTTGATTAGCGATAACTTGAAATCCACTTGTGCTCCAAATTTCATTTTTCTTTTAAAATAAAGCTCATGGAATTCTTCAAAAATTATGTAATCATGTATTTGTCTTCAAAATCTCGCCTTAATGGTTTAAATCGCCATTTAAGTATAAGTGTTCATTTGCTGAATTTTGGACAGTCAGCGGTCGTGTGTACGTATGCTTATCCATATTAGATTAAACCTGTGGTTTGGTATATTTTATCTTGTCTCAAAAGTAAAAGCTTGATGATTCTTCCATTTTTTCACCACATATGCAGTAACCTTATTTGGGAGATAAATGAACATATATATATTTTTGTTTTTATTAAAAAAACAAATGGTTTCCCGTCTGTAATTTTTAGCCAATGTCAAAGCTTTTAATAAAACTTCATAATTAGTGTTTGTATGAATTCTTCATTTCCAATGCAAACTTTGATTAGCGATAACTTGAAATCCACTTGTGCTCCAAATTTCATTTTTCTTTTAAAATAAAGCTCATGGATTTCTTCAAAAATTATGTAATCATGTATTTATCTTCAAAATCTCGCCTTAATGGCTTAAATCGCCATTTAAATCTAAGTGTTCATTTGGTGAAAGAGTTTGGGTTATTTCTTCAATTACTTGTTGCGTTATATTCTCTCTTTCATGATCTCAGGTTAAATCTTCGGTCGAAAAATGGAAAAGTAAATTCATATGAATATATAACTATTTTCCTTGAGATATCCTTCTCAGTAGCAAACAAATGGTTTCCCGTCTTATATTCTAGCCAATGTCAAAGCTTTTAATAAAACTTCATAATTAGTGTTTGTATAAATTCTTCATTTCCAATGCAAACTTTGATTAGCGATAACTTGAAATCCACTTGTGCTCCAAATTTCATTTTTCTTTTAAAATAAAGCTCATGGAATTCTTCAAAAATTATGTAATCATGTATTTGTCTTCAAAATCTCGCCTTAATGGTTTAAATCGCCATTTAAGTATAAGTGTTCATTTGCTGAATTTTGGACAGTCAGCGGTCGTGTGTACGTATGCTTATCCATATTAGATTAAACCTGTGGTTTGGTATATTTTATCTTGTCTCAAAAGTAAAAGCTTGATGATTCTTCCATTTTTTCACCACATATGCAGTAACCTTATTTGGGAGATAAATGAACATATATATATTTTTGTTTTTATTAAAAAAACAAATGGTTTCCCGTCTGTAATTTTTAGCCAATGTCAAAGCTTTTAATAAAACTTCATAATTAGTGTTTGTATGAATTCTTCATTTCAAATGCAAACTTTGATTAGCGATAACTTGAAATCCACTTGTGCTCCAAATTTCATTTTTCTTTTAAAATAAAGCTCATGGATTTCTTCAAAAATTATGTAATCATGTATTTATCTTCAAAATCTCGCCTTAATGGCTTAAATCGCCATTTAAGTCTAAGTGTTCATTTGGTGAAAGAGTTTGGGTTATTTCTTCAATTACTTGTTGCGTTATATTCTCTCTTTCATGATCTCAGGTTAAATCTTCGGTCGAAAAATGGAAAAGTAAATTCATATGAATATATAACTATTTTCCTTGAGATATCCTTCTCAGTAGCAAACAAATGGTTTCCCGTCTTATATTCTAGCCAATGTCAAAGCTTTTAATAAAACTTCATAATTAGTGTTTGTATAAATTCTTCATTTCCAATGCAAACTTTGATTAGCGATAACTTGAAATCCACTTGTGCTCCAAATTTCATTTTTCTTTTAAAATAAAGCTCATGGAATTCTTCAAAAATTATGTAATCATGTATTTGTCTTCAAAATCTCGCCTTAATGGTTTAAATCGCCATTTAAGTATAAGTGTTCATTTGCTGAATTTTGGACAGTCAGCGGTCGTGTGTACGTATGCTTATCCATATTAGATTAAACCTGTGGTTTGGTATATTTTATCTTGTCTCAAAAGTAAAAGCTTGATGATTCTTCCATTTTTTCACCACATATGCAGTAACCTTATTTGGGAGATAAATGAACATATATATATTTTTGTTTTTATTAAAAAAACAAATGGTTTCCCGTCTGTAATTTTTAGCCAATGTCAAAGCTTTTAATAAAACTTCATAATTAGTGTTTGTATGAATTCTTCATTTCCAATGCAAACTTTGATTAGCGATAACTTGAAATCCACTTGTGCTCCAAATTTCATTTTTCTTTTAAAATAAAGCTCATGGATTTCTTCAAAAATTATGTAATCATGTATTTATCTTCAAAATCTCGCCTTAATGGCTTAAATCGCCATTTAAATCTAAGTGTTCATTTGGTGAAAGAGTTTGGGTTATTTCTTCAATTACTTGTTGCGTTATATTCTCTCTTTCATGATCTCAGGTTAAATCTTCGGTCGAAAAATGGAAAAGTAAATTCATATGAATATATAACTATTTTCCTTGAGATATCCTTCTCAGTAGCAAACAAATGGTTTCCCGTCTTATATTCTAGCCAATGTCAAAGCTTTTAATAAAACTTCATAATTAGTGTTTGTATAAATTCTTCATTTCCAATGCAAACTTTGATTAGCGATAACTTGAAATCCACTTGTGCTCCAAATTTCATTTTTCTTTTAAAATAAAGCTCATGGAATTCTTCAAAAATTATGTAATCATGTATTTGTCTTCAAAATCTCGCCTTAATGGTTTAAATCGCCATTTAAGTATAAGTGTTCATTTGCTGAATTTTGGACAGTCAGCGGTCGTGTGTACGTATGCTTATCCATATTAGATTAAACCTGTGGTTTGGTATATTTTATCTTGTCTCAAAAGTAAAAGCTTGATGATTCTTCCATTTTTTCACCACATATGCAGTAACCTTATTTGGGAGATAAATGAACATATATATATTTTTGTTTTTATTAAAAAAACAAATGGTTTCCCGTCTGTAATTTTTAGCCAATGTCAAAGCTTTTAATAAAACTTCATAATTAGTGTTTGTATGAATTCTTCATTTCCAATGCAAACTTTGATTAGCGATAACTTGAAATCCACTTGTGCTCCAAATTTCATTTTTCTTTTAAAATAAAGCTCATGGATTTCTTCAAAAATTATGTAATCATGTATTTATCTTCAAAATCTCGCCTTAATGGCTTTAATCGCCATTTAAGTCTAAGTGTTCATTTGGTGAAAGAGTTTGGGTTATTTCTTCAATTACTTGTTGCGTTATATTCTCTCTTTCATGATCTCAGGTTAAATCTTCGGTCGAAAAATGGAAAAGTAAATTCATATGAATATATAACTATTTTCCTTGAGATATCCTTCTCAGTAGCAAACAAATGGTTTCCCGTCTTATATTCTAGCCAATGTCAAAGCTTTTAATAAAACTTCATAATTAGTGTTTGTATAAATTCTTCATTTCCAATGCAAACTTTGATTAGCGATAACTTGAAATCCACTTGTGCTCCAAATTTCATTTTTCTTTTAAAATAAAGCTCATGGAATTCTTCAAAAATTATGTAATCATGTATTTGTCTTCAAAATCTCGCCTTAATGGTTTAAATCGCCATTTAAGTATAAGTGTTCATTTGCTGAATTTTGGACAGTCAGCGGTCGTGTGTACGTATGCTTATCCATATTAGATTAAACCTGTGGTTTGGTATATTTTATCTTGTCTCAAAAGTAAAAGCTTGATGATTCTTCCATTTTTTCACCACATATGCAGTAACCTTATTTGGGAGATAAATGAACATATATATATTTTTGTTTTTATTAAAAAAACAAATGGTTTCCCGTCTGTAATTTTTAGCCAATGTCAAAGCTTTTAATAAAACTTCATAATTAGTGTTTGTATGAATTCTTCATTTCCAATGCAAACTTTGATTAGCGATAACTTGAAATCCACTTGTGCTCCAAATTTCATTTTTCTTTTAAAATAAAGCTCATGGATTTCTTCAAAAATTATGTAATCATGTATTTATCTTCAAAATCTCGCCTTAATGGCTTAAATCGCCATTTAAGTCTAAGTGTTCATTTGGTGAAAGAGTTTGGGTTATTTCTTCAATTACTTGTTGCGTTATATTCTCTCTTTCATGATCTCAGGTTAAATCTTCGGTCGAAAAATGGAAAAGTAAATTCATATGAATATATAACTATTTTCCTTGAGATATCCTTCTCAGTAGCAAACAAATGGTTTCCCGTCTTATATTCTAGCCAATGTCAAAGCTTTTAATAAAACTTCATAATTAGTGTTTGTATAAATTCTTCATTTCCAATGCAAACTTTGATTAGCGATAACTTGAAATCCACTTGTGCTCCAAATTTCATTTTTCTTTTAAAATAAAGCTCATGGAATTCTTCAAAAATTATGTAATCATGTATTTGTCTTCAAAATCTCGCCTTAATGGTTTAAATCGCCATTTAAGTATAAGTGTTCATTTGCTGAATTTTGGACAGTCAGCGGTCGTGTGTACGTATGCTTATCCATATTAGATTAAACCTGTGGTTTGGTATATTTTATCTTGTCTCAAAAGTAAAAGCTTGATGATTCTTCCATTTTTTCACCACATATGCAGTAACCTTATTTGGGAGATAAATGAACATATATATATTTTTGTTTTTATTAAAAAAACAAATGGTTTCCCGTCTGTAATTTCTAGCCAATGTCAAAGCTTTTAATAAAACTTCATAATTAGTGTTTGTATGAATTCTTCATTTCCAATGCAAACTTTGATTAGCGATAACTTGAAATCCACTTGTGCTCCAAATTTCATTTTTCTTTTAAAATAAAGCTCATGGATTTCTTCAAAAATTATGTAATCATGTATTTATCTTCAAAATCTCGCCTTAATGGCTTAAATCGCCATTTAAGTCTAAGTGTTCATTTGGTGAAAGAGTTTGGGTTATTTCTTCAATTACTTGTTGCGTTATATTCTCTCTTTCATGATCTCAGGTTAAATCTTCGGTCGAAAAATGGAAAAGTAAATTCATATGAATATATAACTATTTTCCTTGAGATATCCTTCTCAGTAGCAAACAAATGGTTTCCCGTCTTATATTCTAGCCAATGTCAAAGCTATTAATAAAACTTCATAATTAGTGTTTGTATAAATTCTTCATTTCCAATGCAAACTTTGATTAGCGATAACTTGAAATCCACTTGTGCTCCAAATTTCATTTTTCTTTTAAAATAAAGCTCATGGAATTCTTCAAAAATTATGTAATCATGTATTTGTCTTCAAAATCTCGCCTTAATGGTTTAAATCGCCATTTAAGTATAAGTGTTCATTTGCTGAATTTTGGACAGTCAGCGGTCGTGTGTACGTATGCTTATCCATATTAGATTAAACCTGTGGTTTGGTATATTTTATCTTGTCTCAAAAGTAAAAGCTTGATGATTCTTCCATTTTTTCACCACATATGCAGTAACCTTATTTGGGAGATAAATGAACATATATATATTTTTGTTTTTATTAAAAAAACAAATGGTTTCCCGTCTGTAATTTTTAGCCAATGTCAAAGCTTTTAATAAAACTTCATAATTAGTGTTTGTATGAATTCTTCATTTCCAATGCAAACTTTGATTAGCGATAACTTGAAATCCACTTGTGCTCCAAATTTCATTTTTCTTTTAAAATAAAGCTCATGGATTTCTTCAAAAATTATGTAATCATGTATTTATCTTCAAAATCTCGCCTTAATGGCTTTAATCGCCATTTAAGTCTAAGTGTTCATTTGGTGAAAGAGTTTGGGTTATTTCTTCAATTACTTGTTGCGTTATATTCTCTCTTTCATGATCTCAGGTTAAATCTTCGGTCGAAAAATGGAAAAGTAAATTCATATGAATATATAACTATTTTCCTTGAGATATCCTTCTCAGTAGCAAACAAATGGTTTCCCGTCTTATATTCTAGCCAATGTCAAAGCTTTTAATAAAACTTCATAATTAGTGTTTGTATAAATTCTTCATTTCCAATGCAAACTTTGATTAGCGATAACTTGAAATCCACTTGTGCTCCAAATTTCATTTTTCTTTTAAAATAAAGCTCATGGAATTCTTCAAAAATTATGTAATCATGTATTTGTCTTCAAAATCTCGCCTTAATGGTTTAAATCGCCATTTAAGTATAAGTGTTCATTTGCTGAATTTTGGACAGTCAGCGGTCGTGTGTACGTATGCTTATCCATATTAGATTAAACCTGTGGTTTGGTATATTTTATCTTGTCTCAAAAGTAAAAGCTTGATGATTCTTCCATTTTTTCACCACATATGCAGTAACCTTATTTGGGAGATAAATGAACATATATATATTTTTGTTTTTATTAAAAAAACAAATGGTTTCCCGTCTGTAATTTTTAGCCAATGTCAAAGCTTTTAATAAAACTTCATAATTAGTGTTTGTATGAATTCTTCATTTCCAATGCAAACTTTGATTAGCGATAACTTGAAATCCACTTGTGCTCCAAATTTCATTTTTCTTTTAAAATAAAGCTCATGGATTTCTTCAAAAATTATGTAATCATGTATTTATCTTCAAAATCTCGCCTTAATGGCTTAAATCGCCATTTAAGTCTAGTGTTCATTTGGTGAAAGAGTTTGGGTTATTTCTTCAATTACTTGTTGCGTTATATTCTCTCTTTCATGATCTCAGGTTAAATCTTCGGTCGAAAAATGGAAAAGTAAATTCATATGAATATATAACTATTTTCCTTGAGATATCCTTCTCAGTAGCAAACAAATGGTTTCCCGTCTTATATTCTAGCCAATGTCAAAGCTTTTAATAAAACTTCATAATTAGTGTTTGTATAAATTCTTCATTTCCAATGCAAACTTTGATTAGCGATAACTTGAAATCCACTTGTGCTCCAAATTTCATTTTTCTTTTAAAATAAAGCTCATGGAATTCTTCAAAAATTATGTAATCATGTATTTGTCTTCAAAATCTCGCCTTAATGGTTTAAATCGCCATTTAAGTATAAGTGTTCATTTGCTGAATTTTGGACAGTCAGCGGTCGTGTGTACGTATGCTTATCCATATTAGATTAAACCTGTGGTTTGGTATATTTTATCTTGTCTCAAAAGTAAAAGCTTGATGATTCTTCCATTTTTTCACCACATATGCAGTAACCTTATTTGGGAGATAAATGAACATATATATATTTTTGTTTTTATTAAAAAAACAAATGGTTTCCCGTCTGTAATTTCTAGCCAATGTCAAAGCTTTTAATAAAACTTCATAATTAGTGTTTGTATGAATTCTTCATTTCCAATGCAAACTTTGATTAGCGATAACTTGAAATCCACTTGTGCTCCAAATTTCATTTTTCTTTTAAAATAAAGCTCATGGATTTCTTCAAAAATTATGTAATCATGTATTTATCTTCAAAATCTCGCCTTAATGGCTTAAATCGCCATTTAAGTCTAGTGTTCATTTGGTGAAAGAGTTTGGGTTATTTCTTCAATTACTTGTTGCGTTATATTCTCTCTTTCATGATCTCAGGTTAAATCTTCGGTCGAAAAATGGAAAAGTAAATTCATATGAATATATAACTATTTTCCTTGAGATATCCTTCTCAGTAGCAAACAAATGGTTTCCCGTCTTATATTCTAGCCAATGTCAAAGCTTTTAATAAAACTTCATAATTAGTGTTTGTATAAATTCTTCATTTCCAATGCAAACTTTGATTAGCGATAACTTGAAATCCACTTGTGCTCCAAATTTCATTTTTCTTTTAAAATAAAGCTCATGGAATTCTTCAAAAATTATGTAATCATGTATTTGTCTTCAAAATCTCGCCTTAATGGTTTAAATCGCCATTTAAGTATAAGTGTTCATTTGCTGAATTTTGGACAGTCAGCGGTCGTGTGTACGTATGCTTATCCATATTAGATTAAACCTGTGGTTTGGTATATTTTATCTTGTCTCAAAAGTAAAAGCTTGATGATTCTTCCATTTTTTCACCACATATGCAGTAACCTTATTTGGGAGATAAATGAACATATATATATTTTTGTTTTTATTAAAAAAACAAATGGTTTCCCGTCTGTAATTTTTAGCCAATGTCAAAGCTTTTAATAAAACTTCATAATTAGTGTTTGTATGAATTCTTCATTTCCAATGCAAACTTTGATTAGCGATAACTTGAAATCCACTTGTGCTCCAAATTTCATTTTTCTTTTAAAATAAAGCTCATGGATTTCTTCAAAAATTATGTAATCATGTATTTATCTTCAAAATCTCGCCTTAATGGCTTTAATCGCCATTTAAGTCTAAGTGTTCATTTGGTGAAAGAGTTTGGGTTATTTCTTCAATTACTTGTTGCGTTATATTCTCTCTTTCATGATCTCAGGTTAAATCTTCGGTCGAAAAATGGAAAAGTAAATTCATATGAATATATAACTATTTTCCTTGAGATATCCTTCTCAGTAGCAAACAAATGGTTTCCCGTCTTATATTCTAGCCAATGTCAAAGCTTTTAATAAAACTTCATAATTAGTGTTTGTATAAATTCTTCATTTCCAATGCAAACTTTGATTAGCGATAACTTGAAATCCACTTGTGCTCCAAATTTCATTTTTCTTTTAAAATAAAGCTCATGGAATTCTTCAAAAATTATGTAATCATGTATTTGTCTTCAAAATCTCGCCTTAATGGTTTAAATCGCCATTTAAGTATAAGTGTTCATTTGCTGAATTTTGGACAGTCAGCGGTCGTGTGTACGTATGCTTATCCATATTAGATTAAACCTGTGGTTTGGTATATTTTATCTTGTCTCAAAAGTAAAAGCTTGATGATTCTTCCATTTTTTCACCACATATGCAGTAACCTTATTTGGGAGATAAATGAACATATATATATTTTTGTTTTTATTAAAAAAACAAATGGTTTCCCGTCTGTAATTTCTAGCCAATGTCAAAGCTTTTAATAAAACTTCATAATTAGTGTTTGTATGAATTCTTCATTTCCAATGCAAACTTTGATTAGCGATAACTTGAAATCCACTTGTGCTCCAAATTTCATTTTTCTTTTAAAATAAAGCTCATGGATTTCTTCAAAAATTATGTAATCATGTATTTATCTTCAAAATCTCGCCTTAATGGCTTTAATCGCCATTTAAGTCTAAGTGTTCATTTGGTGAAAGAGTTTGGGTTATTTCTTCAATTACTTGTTGCGTTATATTCTCTCTTTCATGATCTCAGGTTAAATCTTCGGTCGAAAAATGGAAAAGTAAATTCATATGAATATATAACTATTTTCCTTGAGATATCCTTCTCAGTAGCAAACAAATGGTTTCCCGTCTTATATTCTAGCCAATGTCAAAGCTTTTAATAAAACTTCATAATTAGTGTTTGTATAAATTCTTCATTTCCAATGCAAACTTTGATTAGCGATAACTTGAAATCCACTTGTGCTCCAAATTTCATTTTTCTTTTAAAATAAAGCTCATGGAATTCTTCAAAAATTATGTAATCATGTATTTGTCTTCAAAATCTCGCCTTAATGGTTTAAATCGCCATTTAAGTATAAGTGTTCATTTGCTGAATTTTGGACAGTCAGCGGTCGTGTGTACGTATGCTTATCCATATTAGATTAAACCTGTGGTTTGGTATATTTTATCTTGTCTCAAAAGTAAAAGCTTGATGATTCTTCCATTTTTTCACCACATATGCAGTAACCTTATTTGGGAGATAAATGAACATATATATATTTTTGTTTTTATTAAAAAAACAAATGGTTTCCCGTCTGTAATTTCTAGCCAATGTCAAAGCTTTTAATAAAACTTCATAATTAGTGTTTGTATGAATTCTTCATTTCCAATGCAAACTTTGATTAGCGATAACTTGAAATCCACTTGTGCTCCAAATTTCATTTTTCTTTTAAAATAAAGCTCATGGATTTCTTCAAAAATTATGTAATCATGTATTTATCTTCAAAATCTCGCCTTAATGGCTTAAATCGCCATTTAAGTCTAAGTGTTCATTTGGTGAAAGAGTTTGGGTTATTTCTTCAATTACTTGTTGCGTTATATTCTCTCTTTCATGATCTCAGGTTAAATCTTCGGTCGAAAAATGGAAAAGTAAATTCATATGAATATATAACTATTTTCCTTGAGATATCCTTCTCAGTAGCAAACAAATGGTTTCCCGTCTTATATTCTAGCCAATGTCAAAGCTTTTAATAAAACTTCATAATTAGTGTTTGTATAAATTCTTCATTTCCAATGCAAACTTTGATTAGCGATAACTTGAAATCCACTTGTGCTCCAAATTTCATTTTTCTTTTAAAATAAAGCTCATGGAATTCTTCAAAAATTATGTAATCATGTATTTGTCTTCAAAATCTCGCCTTAATGGTTTAAATCGCCATTTAAGTATAAGTGTTCATTTGCTGAATTTTGGACAGTCAGCGGTCGTGTGTACGTATGCTTATCCATATTAGATTAAACCTGTGGTTTGGTATATTTTATCTTGTCTCAAAAGTAAAAGCTTGATGATTCTTCCATTTTTTCACCACATATGCAGTAACCTTATTTGGGAGATAAATGAACATATATATATTTTTGTTTTTATTAAAAAAACAAATGGTTTCCCGTCTGTAATTTCTAGCCAATGTCAAAGCTTTTAATAAAACTTCATAATTAGTGTTTGTATGAATTCTTCATTTCCAATGCAAACTTTGATTAGCGATAACTTGAAATCCACTTGTGCTCCAAATTTCATTTTTCTTTTAAAATAAAGCTCATGGATTTCTTCAAAAATTATGTAATCATGTATTTATCTTCAAAATCTCGCCTTAATGGCTTTAATCGCCATTTAAGTCTAAGTGTTCATTTGGTGAAAGAGTTTGGGTTATTTCTTCAATTACTTGTTGCGTTATATTCTCTCTTTCATGATCTCAGGTTAAATCTTCGGTCGAAAAATGGAAAAGTAAATTCATATGAATATATAACTATTTTCCTTGAGATATCCTTCTCAGTAGCAAACAAATGGTTTCCCGTCTTATATTCTAGCCAATGTCAAAGCTTTTGAAAACTTCATAATTAGTGTTTGTATAAATTCTTCATTTCCAATGCAAACTTTGATTAGCGATAACTTGAAATCCACTTGTGCTCCAAATTTCATTTTTCTTTTAAAATAAAGCTCATGGAATTCTTCAAAAATTATGTAATCATGTATTTGTCTTCAAAATCTCGCCTTAATGGTTTAAATCGCCATTTAAGTATAAGTGTTCATTTGCTGAATTTTGGACAGTCAGCGGTCGTGTGTACGTATGCTTATCCATATTAGATTAAACCTGTGGTTTGGTATATTTTATCTTGTCTCAAAAGTAAAAGCTTGATGATTCTTCCATTTTTTCACCACATATGCAGTAACCTTATTTGGGAGATAAATGAACATATATATATTTTTGTTTTTATTAAAAAAACAAATGGTTTCCCGTCTGTAATTTTTAGCCAATGTCAAAGCTTTTAATAAAACTTCATAATTAGTGTTTGTATGAATTCTTCATTTCCAATGCAAACTTTGATTAGCGATAACTTGAAATCCACTTGTGCTCCAAATTTCATTTTTCTTTTAAAATAAAGCTCATGGATTTCTTCAAAAATTATGTAATCATGTATTTATCTTCAAAATCTCGCCTTAATGGCTTAAATCGCCATTTAAGTCTAGTGTTCATTTGGTGAAAGAGTTTGGGTTATTTCTTCAATTACTTGTTGCGTTATATTCTCTCTTTCATGATCTCAGGTTAAATCTTCGGTCGAAAAATGGAAAAGTAAATTCATATGAATATATAACTATTTTCCTTGAGATATCCTTCTCAGTAGCAAACAAATGGTTTCCCGTCTTATATTCTAGCCAATGTCAAAGCTTTTAATAAAACTTCATAATTAGTGTTTGTATAAATTCTTCATTTCCAATGCAAACTTTGATTAGCGATAACTTGAAATCCACTTGTGCTCCAAATTTCATTTTTCTTTTAAAATAAAGCTCATGGAATTCTTCAAAAATTATGTAATCATGTATTTGTCTTCAAAATCTCGCCTTAATGGTTTAAATCGCCATTTAAGTATAAGTGTTCATTTGCTGAATTTTGGACAGTCAGCGGTCGTGTGTACGTATGCTTATCCATATTAGATTAAACCTGTGGTTTGGTATATTTTATCTTGTCTCAAAAGTAAAAGCTTGATGATTCTTCCATTTTTTCACCACATATGCAGTAACCTTATTTGGGAGATAAATGAACATATATATATTTTTGTTTTTATTAAAAAAACAAATGGTTTCCCGTCTGTAATTTCTAGCCAATGTCAAAGCTTTTAATAAAACTTCATAATTAGTGTTTGTATGAATTCTTCATTTCCAATGCAAACTTTGATTAGCGATAACTTGAAATCCACTTGTGCTCCAAATTTCATTTTTCTTTTAAAATAAAGCTCATGGATTTCTTCAAAAATTATGTAATCATGTATTTATCTTCAAAATCTCGCCTTAATGGCTTAAATCGCCATTTAAGTCTAAGTGTTCATTTGGTGAAAGAGTTTGGGTTATTTCTTCAATTACTTGTTGCGTTATATTCTCTCTTTCATGATCTCAGGTTAAATCTTCGGTCGAAAAATGGAAAAGTAAATTCATATGAATATATAACTATTTTCCTTGAGATATCCTTCTCAGTAGCAAACAAATGGTTTCCCGTCTTATATTCTAGCCAATGTCAAAGCTTTTAATAAAACTTCATAATTAGTGTTTGTATAAATTCTTCATTTCCAATGCAAACTTTGATTAGCGATAACTTGAAATCCACTTGTGCTCCAAATTTCATTTTTCTTTTAAAATAAAGCTCATGGAATTCTTCAAAAATTATGTAATCATGTATTTGTCTTCAAAATCTCGCCTTAATGGTTTAAATCGCCATTTAAGTATAAGTGTTCATTTGCTGAATTTTGGACAGTCAGCGGTCGTGTGTACGTATGCTTATCCATATTAGATTAAACCTGTGGTTTGGTATATTTTATCTTGTCTCAAAAGTAAAAGCTTGATGATTCTTCCATTTTTTCACCACATATGCAGTAACCTTATTTGGGAGATAAATGAACATATATATATTTTTGTTTTTATTAAAAAAACAAATGGTTTCCCGTCTGTAATTTTTAGCCAATGTCAAAGCTTTTAATAAAACTTCATAATTAGTGTTTGTATGAATTCTTCATTTCCAATGCAAACTTTGATTAGCGATAACTTGAAATCCACTTGTGCTCCAAATTTCATTTTTCTTTTAAAATAAAGCTCATGGATTTCTTCAAAAATTATGTAATCATGTATTTATCTTCAAAATCTCGCCTTAATGGCTTAAATCGCCATTTAAGTCTAAGTGTTCATTTGGTGAAAGAGTTTGGGTTATTTCTTCAATTACTTGTTGCGTTATATTCTCTCTTTCATGATCTCAGGTTAAATCTTCGGTCGAAAAATGGAAAAGTAAATTCATATGAATATATAACTATTTTCCTTGAGATATCCTTCTCAGTAGCAAACAAATGGTTTCCCGTCTTATATTCTAGCCAATGTCAAAGCTATTAATAAAACTTCATAATTAGTGTTTGTATAAATTCTTCATTTCCAATGCAAACTTTGATTAGCGATAACTTGAAATCCACTTGTGCTCCAAATTTCATTTTTCTTTTAAAATAAAGCTCATGGAATTCTTCAAAAATTATGTAATCATGTATTTGTCTTCAAAATCTCGCCTTAATGGTTTAAATCGCCATTTAAGTATAAGTGTTCATTTGCTGAATTTTGGACAGTCAGCGGTCGTGTGTACGTATGCTTATCCATATTAGATTAAACCTGTGGTTTGGTATATTTTATCTTGTCTCAAAAGTAAAAGCTTGATGATTCTTCCATTTTTTCACCACATATGCAGTAACCTTATTTGGGAGATAAATGAACATATATATATTTTTGTTTTTATTAAAAAAACAAATGGTTTCCCGTCTGTAATTTTTAGCCAATGTCAAAGCTTTTAATAAAACTTCATAATTAGTGTTTGTATGAATTCTTCATTTCCAATGCAAACTTTGATTAGCGATAACTTGAAATCCACTTGTGCTCCAAATTTCATTTTTCTTTTAAAATAAAGCTCATGGATTTCTTCAAAAATTATGTAATCATGTATTTATCTTCAAAATCTCGCCTTAATGGCTTAAATCGCCATTTAAGTCTAAGTGTTCATTTGGTGAAAGAGTTTGGGTTATTTCTTCAATTACTTGTTGCGTTATATTCTCTCTTTCATGATCTCAGGTTAAATCTTCGGTCGAAAAATGGAAAAGTAAATTCATATGAATATATAACTATTTTCCTTGAGATATCCTTCTCAGTAGCAAACAAATGGTTTCCCGTCTTATATTCTAGCCAATGTCAAAGCTATTAATAAAACTTCATAATTAGTGTTTGTATAAATTCTTCATTTCCAATGCAAACTTTGATTAGCGATAACTTGAAATCCACTTGTGCTCCAAATTTCATTTTTCTTTTAAAATAAAGCTCATGGAATTCTTCAAAAATTATGTAATCATGTATTTGTCTTCAAAATCTCGCCTTAATGGTTTAAATCGCCATTTAAGTATAAGTGTTCATTTGCTGAATTTTGGACAGTCAGCGGTCGTGTGTACGTATGCTTATCCATATTAGATTAAACCTGTGGTTTGGTATATTTTATCTTGTCTCAAAAGTAAAAGCTTGATGATTCTTCCATTTTTTCACCACATATGCAGTAACCTTATTTGGGAGATAAATGAACATATATATATTTTTGTTTTTATTAAAAAAACAAATGGTTTCCCGTCTGTAATTTTTAGCCAATGTCAAAGCTTTTAATAAAACTTCATAATTAGTGTTTGTATGAATTCTTCATTTCCAATGCAAACTTTGATTAGCGATAACTTGAAATCCACTTGTGCTCCAAATTTCATTTTTCTTTTAAAATAAAGCTCATGGATTTCTTCAAAAATTATGTAATCATGTATTTATCTTCAAAATCTCGCCTTAATGGCTTTAATCGCCATTTAAGTCTAAGTGTTCATTTGGTGAAAGAGTTTGGGTTATTTCTTCAATTACTTGTTGCGTTATATTCTCTCTTTCATGATCTCAGGTTAAATCTTCGGTCGAAAAATGGAAAAGTAAATTCATATGAATATATAACTATTTTCCTTGAGATATCCTTCTCAGTAGCAAACAAATGGTTTCCCGTCTTATATTCTAGCCAATGTCAAAGCTTTTAATAAAACTTCATAATTAGTGTTTGTATAAATTCTTCATTTCCAATGCAAACTTTGATTAGCGATAACTTGAAATCCACTTGTGCTCCAAATTTCATTTTTCTTTTAAAATAAAGCTCATGGAATTCTTCAAAAATTATGTAATCATGTATTTGTCTTCAAAATCTCGCCTTAATGGTTTAAATCGCCATTTAAGTATAAGTGTTCATTTGCTGAATTTTGGACAGTCAGCGGTCGTGTGTACGTATGCTTATCCATATTAGATTAAACCTGTGGTTTGGTATATTTTATCTTGTCTCAAAAGTAAAAGCTTGATGATTCTTCCATTTTTTCACCACATATGCAGTAACCTTATTTGGGAGATAAATGAACATATATATATTTTTGTTTTTATTAAAAAAACAAATGGTTTCCCGTCTGTAATTTTTAGCCAATGTCAAAGCTTTTAATAAAACTTCATAATTAGTGTTTGTATGAATTCTTCATTTCCAATGCAAACTTTGATTAGCGATAACTTGAAATCCACTTGTGCTCCAAATTTCATTTTTCTTTTAAAATAAAGCTCATGGATTTCTTCAAAAATTATGTAATCATGTATTTATCTTCAAAATCTCGCCTTAATGGCTTAAATCGCCATTTAAGTCTAAGTGTTCATTTGGTGAAAGAGTTTGGGTTATTTCTTCAATTACTTGTTGCGTTATATTCTCTCTTTCATGATCTCAGGTTAAATCTTCGGTCGAAAAATGGAAAAGTAAATTCATATGAATATATAACTATTTTCCTTGAGATATCCTTCTCAGTAGCAAACAAATGGTTTCCCGTCTTATATTCTAGCCAATGTCAAAGCTATTAATAAAACTTCATAATTAGTGTTTGTATAAATTCTTCATTTCCAATGCAAACTTTGATTAGCGATAACTTGAAATCCACTTGTGCTCCAAATTTCATTTTTCTTTTAAAATAAAGCTCATGGAATTCTTCAAAAATTATGTAATCATGTATTTGTCTTCAAAATCTCGCCTTAATGGTTTAAATCGCCATTTAAGTATAAGTGTTCATTTGCTGAATTTTGGACAGTCAGCGGTCGTGTGTACGTATGCTTATCCATATTAGATTAAACCTGTGGTTTGGTATATTTTATCTTGTCTCAAAAGTAAAAGCTTGATGATTCTTCCATTTTTTCACCACATATGCAGTAACCTTATTTGGGAGATAAATGAACATATATATATTTTTGTTTTTATTAAAAAAACAAATGGTTTCCCGTCTGTAATTTTTAGCCAATGTCAAAGCTTTTAATAAAACTTCATAATTAGTGTTTGTATGAATTCTTCATTTCCAATGCAAACTTTGATTAGCGATAACTTGAAATCCACTTGTGCTCCAAATTTCATTTTTCTTTTAAAATAAAGCTCATGGATTTCTTCAAAAATTATGTAATCATGTATTTATCTTCAAAATCTCGCCTTAATGGCTTTAATCGCCATTTAAGTCTAAGTGTTCATTTGGTGAAAGAGTTTGGGTTATTTCTTCAATTACTTGTTGCGTTATATTCTCTCTTTCATGATCTCAGGTTAAATCTTCGGTCGAAAAATGGAAAAGTAAATTCATATGAATATATAACTATTTTCCTTGAGATATCCTTCTCAGTAGCAAACAAATGGTTTCCCGTCTTATATTCTAGCCAATGTCAAAGCTTTTAATAAAACTTCATAATTAGTGTTTGTATAAATTCTTCATTTCCAATGCAAACTTTGATTAGCGATAACTTGAAATCCACTTGTGCTCCAAATTTCATTTTTCTTTTAAAATAAAGCTCATGGAATTCTTCAAAAATTATGTAATCATGTATTTGTCTTCAAAATCTCGCCTTAATGGTTTAAATCGCCATTTAAGTATAAGTGTTCATTTGCTGAATTTTGGACAGTCAGCGGTCGTGTGTACGTATGCTTATCCATATTAGATTAAACCTGTGGTTTGGTATATTTTATCTTGTCTCAAAAGTAAAAGCTTGATGATTCTTCCATTTTTTCACCACATATGCAGTAACCTTATTTGGGAGATAAATGAACATATATATATTTTTGTTTTTATTAAAAAAACAAATGGTTTCCCGTCTGTAATTTTTAGCCAATGTCAAAGCTTTTAATAAAACTTCATAATTAGTGTTTGTATGAATTCTTCATTTCCAATGCAAACTTTGATTAGCGATAACTTGAAATCCACTTGTGCTCCAAATTTCATTTTTCTTTTAAAATAAAGCTCATGGATTTCTTCAAAAATTATGTAATCATGTATTTATCTTCAAAATCTCGCCTTAATGGCTTAAATCGCCATTTAAGTCTAAGTGTTCATTTGGTGAAAGAGTTTGGGTTATTTCTTCAATTACTTGTTGCGTTATATTCTCTCTTTCATGATCTCAGGTTAAATCTTCGGTCGAAAAATGGAAAAGTAAATTCATATGAATATATAACTATTTTCCTTGAGATATCCTTCTCAGTAGCAAACAAATGGTTTCCCGTCTTATATTCTAGCCAATGTCAAAGCTATTAATAAAACTTCATAATTAGTGTTTGTATAAATTCTTCATTTCCAATGCAAACTTTGATTAGCGATAACTTGAAATCCACTTGTGCTCCAAATTTCATTTTTCTTTTAAAATAAAGCTCATGGAATTCTTCAAAAATTATGTAATCATGTATTTGTCTTCAAAATCTCGCCTTAATGGTTTAAATCGCCATTTAAGTATAAGTGTTCATTTGCTGAATTTTGGACAGTCAGCGGTCGTGTGTACGTATGCTTATCCATATTAGATTAAACCTGTGGTTTGGTATATTTTATCTTGTCTCAAAAGTAAAAGCTTGATGATTCTTCCATTTTTTCACCACATATGCAGTAACCTTATTTGGGAGATAAATGAACATATATATATTTTTGTTTTTATTAAAAAAACAAATGGTTTCCCGTCTGTAATTTTTAGCCAATGTCAAAGCTTTTAATAAAACTTCATAATTAGTGTTTGTATGAATTCTTCATTTCCAATGCAAACTTTGATTAGCGATAACTTGAAATCCACTTGTGCTCCAAATTTCATTTTTCTTTTAAAATAAAGCTCATGGATTTCTTCAAAAATTATGTAATCATGTATTTATCTTCAAAATCTCGCCTTAATGGCTTTAATCGCCATTTAAGTCTAAGTGTTCATTTGGTGAAAGAGTTTGGGTTATTTCTTCAATTACTTGTTGCGTTATATTCTCTCTTTCATGATCTCAGGTTAAATCTTCGGTCGAAAAATGGAAAAGTAAATTCATATGAATATATAACTATTTTCCTTGAGATATCCTTCTCAGTAGCAAACAAATGGTTTCCCGTCTTATATTCTAGCCAATGTCAAAGCTTTTAATAAAACTTCATAATTAGTGTTTGTATAAATTCTTCATTTCCAATGCAAACTTTGATTAGCGATAACTTGAAATCCACTTGTGCTCCAAATTTCATTTTTCTTTTAAAATAAAGCTCATGGAATTCTTCAAAAATTATGTAATCATGTATTTGTCTTCAAAATCTCGCCTTAATGGTTTAAATCGCCATTTAAGTATAAGTGTTCATTTGCTGAATTTTGGACAGTCAGCGGTCGTGTGTACGTATGCTTATCCATATTAGATTAAACCTGTGGTTTGGTATATTTTATCTTGTCTCAAAAGTAAAAGCTTGATGATTCTTCCATTTTTTCACCACATATGCAGTAACCTTATTTGGGAGATAAATGAACATATATATATTTTTGTTTTTATTAAAAAAACAAATGGTTTCCCGTCTGTAATTTTTAGCCAATGTCAAAGCTTTTAATAAAACTTCATAATTAGTGTTTGTATGAATTCTTCATTTCCAATGCAAACTTTGATTAGCGATAACTTGAAATCCACTTGTGCTCCAAATTTCATTTTTCTTTTAAAATAAAGCTCATGGATTTCTTCAAAAATTATGTAATCATGTATTTATCTTCAAAATCTCGCCTTAATGGCTTAAATCGCCATTTAAGTCTAAGTGTTCATTTGGTGAAAGAGTTTGGGTTATTTCTTCAATTACTTGTTGCGTTATATTCTCTCTTTCATGATCTCAGGTTAAATCTTCGGTCGAAAAATGAAAAAGTAAATTCATATGAATATATAACTATTTTCCTTGAGATATCCTTCTCAGTAGCAAACAAATGGTTTCCCGTCTTATATTCTAGCCAATGTCAAAGCTTTTAATAAAACTTCATAATTAGTGTTTGTATAAATTCTTCATTTCCAATGCAAACTTTGATTAGCGATAACTTGAAATCCACTTGTGCTCCAAATTTCATTTTTCTTTTAAAATAAAGCTCATGGAATTCTTCAAAAATTATGTAATCATGTATTTGTCTTCAAAATCTCGCCTTAATGGTTTAAATCGCCATTTAAGTATAAGTGTTCATTTGCTGAATTTTGGACAGTCAGCGGTCGTGTGTACGTATGCTTATCCATATTAGATTAAACCTGTGGTTTGGTATATTTTATCTTGTCTCAAAAGTAAAAGCTTGATGATTCTTCCATTTTTTCACCACATATGCAGTAACCTTATTTGGGAGATAAATGAACATATATATATTTTTGTTTTTATTAAAAAAACAAATGGTTTCCCGTCTGTAATTTCTAGCCAATGTCAAAGCTTTTAATAAAACTTCATAATTAGTGTTTGTATGAATTCTTCATTTCCAATGCAAACTTTGATTAGCGATAACTTGAAATCCACTTGTGCTCCAAATTTCATTTTTCTTTTAAAATAAAGCTCATGGATTTCTTCAAAAATTATGTAATCATGTATTTATCTTCAAAATCTCGCCTTAATGGCTTTAATCGCCATTTAAGTCTAAGTGTTCATTTGGTGAAAGAGTTTGGGTTATTTCTTCAATTACTTGTTGCGTTATATTCTCTCTTTCATGATCTCAGGTTAAATCTTCGGTCGAAAAATGGAAAAGTAAATTCATATGAATATATAACTATTTTCCTTGAGATATCCTTCTCAGTAGCAAACAAATGGTTTCCCGTCTTATATTCTAGCCAATGTCAAAGCTTTTAATAAAACTTCATAATTAGTGTTTGTATAAATTCTTCATTTCCAATGCAAACTTTGATTAGCGATAACTTGAAATCCACTTGTGCTCCAAATTTCATTTTTCTTTTAAAATAAAGCTCATGGAATTCTTCAAAAATTATGTAATCATGTATTTGTCTTCAAAATCTCGCCTTAATGGTTTAAATCGCCATTTAAGTATAAGTGTTCATTTGCTGAATTTTGGACAGTCAGCGGTCGTGTGTACGTATGCTTATCCATATTAGATTAAACCTGTGGTTTGGTATATTTTATCTTGTCTCAAAAGTAAAAGCTTGATGATTCTTCCATTTTTTCACCACATATGCAGTAACCTTATTTGGGAGATAAATGAACATATATATATTTTTGTTTTTATTAAAAAAACAAATGGTTTCCCGTCTGTAATTTCTAGCCAATGTCAAAGCTTTTAATAAAACTTCATAATTAGTGTTTGTATGAATTCTTCATTTCCAATGCAAACTTTGATTAGCGATAACTTGAAATCCACTTGTGCTCCAAATTTCATTTTTCTTTTAAAATAAAGCTCATGGATTTCTTCAAAAATTATGTAATCATGTATTTATCTTCAAAATCTCGCCTTAATGGCTTTAATCGCCATTTAAGTCTAAGTGTTCATTTGGTGAAAGAGTTTGGGTTATTTCTTCAATTACTTGTTGCGTTATATTCTCTCTTTCATGATCTCAGGTTAAATCTTCGGTCGAAAAATGGAAAAGTAAATTCATATGAATATATAACTATTTTCCTTGAGATATCCTTCTCAGTAGCAAACAAATGGTTTCCCGTCTTATATTCTAGCCAATGTCAAAGCTTTTAATAAAACTTCATAATTAGTGTTTGTATAAATTCTTCATTTCCAATGCAAACTTTGATTAGCGATAACTTGAAATCCACTTGTGCTCCAAATTTCATTTTTCTTTTAAAATAAAGCTCATGGAATTCTTCAAAAATTATGTAATCATGTATTTGTCTTCAAAATCTCGCCTTAATGGTTTAAATCGCCATTTAAGTATAAGTGTTCATTTGCTGAATTTTGGACAGTCAGCGGTCGTGTGTACGTATGCTTATCCATATTAGATTAAACCTGTGGTTTGGTATATTTTATCTTGTCTCAAAAGTAAAAGCTTGATGATTCTTCCATTTTTTCACCACATATGCAGTAACCTTATTTGGGAGATAAATGAACATATATATATTTTTGTTTTTATTAAAAAAACAAATGGTTTCCCGTCTGTAATTTTTAGCCAATGTCAAAGCTTTTAATAAAACTTCATAATTAGTGTTTGTATGAATTCTTCATTTCCAATGCAAACTTTGATTAGCGATAACTTGAAATCCACTTGTGCTCCAAATTTCATTTTTCTTTTAAAATAAAGCTCATGGATTTCTTCAAAAATTATGTAATCATGTATTTATCTTCAAAATCTCGCCTTAATGGCTTAAATCGCCATTTAAGTCTAAGTGTTCATTTGGTGAAAGAGTTTGGGTTATTTCTTCAATTACTTGTTGCGTTATATTCTCTCTTTCATGATCTCAGGTTAAATCTTCGGTCGAAAAATGGAAAAGTAAATTCATATGAATATATAACTATTTTCCTTGAGATATCCTTCTCAGTAGCAAACAAATGGTTTCCCGTCTTATATTCTAGCCAATGTCAAAGCTATTAATAAAACTTCATAATTAGTGTTTGTATAAATTCTTCATTTCCAATGCAAACTTTGATTAGCGATAACTTGAAATCCACTTGTGCTCCAAATTTCATTTTTCTTTTAAAATAAAGCTCATGGAATTCTTCAAAAATTATGTAATCATGTATTTGTCTTCAAAATCTCGCCTTAATGGTTTAAATCGCCATTTAAGTATAAGTGTTCATTTGCTGAATTTTGGACAGTCAGCGGTCGTGTGTACGTATGCTTATCCATATTAGATTAAACCTGTGGTTTGGTATATTTTATCTTGTCTCAAAAGTAAAAGCTTGATGATTCTTCCATTTTTTCACCACATATGCAGTAACCTTATTTGGGAGATAAATGAACATATATATATTTTTGTTTTTATTAAAAAAACAAATGGTTTCCCGTCTGTAATTTTTAGCCAATGTCAAAGCTTTTAATAAAACTTCATAATTAGTGTTTGTATGAATTCTTCATTTCCAATGCAAACTTTGATTAGCGATAACTTGAAATCCACTTGTGCTCCAAATTTCATTTTTCTTTTAAAATAAAGCTCATGGATTTCTTCAAAAATTATGTAATCATGTATTTATCTTCAAAATCTCGCCTTAATGGCTTTAATCGCCATTTAAGTCTAAGTGTTCATTTGGTGAAAGAGTTTGGGTTATTTCTTCAATTACTTGTTGCGTTATATTCTCTCTTTCATGATCTCAGGTTAAATCTTCGGTCGAAAAATGGAAAAGTAAATTCATATGAATATATAACTATTTTCCTTGAGATATCCTTCTCAGTAGCAAACAAATGGTTTCCCGTCTTATATTCTAGCCAATGTCAAAGCTTTTAATAAAACTTCATAATTAGTGTTTGTATAAATTCTTCATTTCCAATGCAAACTTTGATTAGCGATAACTTGAAATCCACTTGTGCTCCAAATTTCATTTTTCTTTTAAAATAAAGCTCATGGAATTCTTCAAAAATTATGTAATCATGTATTTGTCTTCAAAATCTCGCCTTAATGGTTTAAATCGCCATTTAAGTATAAGTGTTCATTTGCTGAATTTTGGACAGTCAGCGGTCGTGTGTACGTATGCTTATCCATATTAGATTAAACCTGTGGTTTGGTATATTTTATCTTGTCTCAAAAGTAAAAGCTTGATGATTCTTCCATTTTTTCACCACATATGCAGTAACCTTATTTGGGAGATAAATGAACATATATATATTTTTGTTTTTATTAAAAAAACAAATGGTTTCCCGTCTGTAATTTTTAGCCAATGTCAAAGCTTTTAATAAAACTTCATAATTAGTGTTTGTATGAATTCTTCATTTCCAATGCAAACTTTGATTAGCGATAACTTGAAATCCACTTGTGCTCCAAATTTCATTTTTCTTTTAAAATAAAGCTCATGGATTTCTTCAAAAATTATGTAATCATGTATTTATCTTCAAAATCTCGCCTTAATGGCTTAAATCGCCATTTAAGTCTAAGTGTTCATTTGGTGAAAGAGTTTGGGTTATTTCTTCAATTACTTGTTGCGTTATATTCTCTCTTTCATGATCTCAGGTTAAATCTTCGGTCGAAAAATGGAAAAGTAAATTCATATGAATATATAACTATTTTCCTTGAGATATCCTTCTCAGTAGCAAACAAATGGTTTCCCGTCTTATATTCTAGCCAATGTCAAAGCTTTTAATAAAACTTCATAATTAGTGTTTGTATAAATTCTTCATTTCCAATGCAAACTTTGATTAGCGATAACTTGAAATCCACTTGTGCTCCAAATTTCATTTTTCTTTTAAAATAAAGCTCATGGAATTCTTCAAAAATTATGTAATCATGTATTTGTCTTCAAAATCTCGCCTTAATGGTTTAAATCGCCATTTAAGTATAAGTGTTCATTTGCTGAATTTTGGACAGTCAGCGGTCGTGTGTACGTATGCTTATCCATATTAGATTAAACCTGTGGTTTGGTATATTTTATCTTGTCTCAAAAGTAAAAGCTTGATGATTCTTCCATTTTTTCACCACATATGCAGTAACCTTATTTGGGAGATAAATGAACATATATATATTTTTGTTTTTATTAAAAAAACAAATGGTTTCCCGTCTGTAATTTCTAGCCAATGTCAAAGCTTTTAATAAAACTTCATAATTAGTGTTTGTATGAATTCTTCATTTCCAATGCAAACTTTGATTAGCGATAACTTGAAATCCACTTGTGCTCCAAATTTCATTTTTCTTTTAAAATAAAGCTCATGGATTTCTTCAAAAATTATGTAATCATGTATTTATCTTCAAAATCTCGCCTTAATGGCTTAAATCGCCATTTAAGTCTAAGTGTTCATTTGGTGAAAGAGTTTGGGTTATTTCTTCAATTACTTGTTGCGTTATATTCTCTCTTTCATGATCTCAGGTTAAATCTTCGGTCGAAAAATGGAAAAGTAAATTCATATGAATATATAACTATTTTCCTTGAGATATCCTTCTCAGTAGCAAACAAATGGTTTCCCGTCTTATATTCTAGCCAATGTCAAAGCTATTAATAAAACTTCATAATTAGTGTTTGTATAAATTCTTCATTTCCAATGCAAACTTTGATTAGCGATAACTTGAAATCCACTTGTGCTCCAAATTTCATTTTTCTTTTAAAATAAAGCTCATGGAATTCTTCAAAAATTATGTAATCATGTATTTGTCTTCAAAATCTCGCCTTAATGGTTTAAATCGCCATTTAAGTATAAGTGTTCATTTGCTGAATTTTGGACAGTCAGCGGTCGTGTGTACGTATGCTTATCCATATTAGATTAAACCTGTGGTTTGGTATATTTTATCTTGTCTCAAAAGTAAAAGCTTGATGATTCTTCCATTTTTTCACCACATATGCAGTAACCTTATTTGGGAGATAAATGAACATATATATATTTTTGTTTTTATTAAAAAAACAAATGGTTTCCCGTCTGTAATTTTTAGCCAATGTCAAAGCTTTTAATAAAACTTCATAATTAGTGTTTGTATGAATTCTTCATTTCCAATGCAAACTTTGATTAGCGATAACTTGAAATCCACTTGTGCTCCAAATTTCATTTTTCTTTTAAAATAAAGCTCATGGATTTCTTCAAAAATTATGTAATCATGTATTTATCTTCAAAATCTCGCCTTAATGGCTTAAATCGCCATTTAAGTCTAGTGTTCATTTGGTGAAAGAGTTTGGGTTATTTCTTCAATTACTTGTTGCGTTATATTCTCTCTTTCATGATCTCAGGTTAAATCTTCGGTCGAAAAATGGAAAAGTAAATTCATATGAATATATAACTATTTTCCTTGAGATATCCTTCTCAGTAGCAAACAAATGGTTTCCCGTCTTATATTCTAGCCAATGTCAAAGCTTTTAATAAAACTTCATAATTAGTGTTTGTATAAATTCTTCATTTCCAATGCAAACTTTGATTAGCGATAACTTGAAATCCACTTGTGCTCCAAATTTCATTTTTCTTTTAAAATAAAGCTCATGGAATTCTTCAAAAATTATGTAATCATGTATTTGTCTTCAAAATCTCGCCTTAATGGTTTAAATCGCCATTTAAGTATAAGTGTTCATTTGCTGAATTTTGGACAGTCAGCGGTCGTGTGTACGTATGCTTATCCATATTAGATTAAACCTGTGGTTTGGTATATTTTATCTTGTCTCAAAAGTAAAAGCTTGATGATTCTTCCATTTTTTCACCACATATGCAGTAACCTTATTTGGGAGATAAATGAACATATATATATTTTTGTTTTTATTAAAAAAACAAATGGTTTCCCGTCTGTAATTTTTAGCCAATGTCAAAGCTTTTAATAAAACTTCATAATTAGTGTTTGTATGAATTCTTCATTTCCAATGCAAACTTTGATTAGCGATAACTTGAAATCCACTTGTGCTCCAAATTTCATTTTTCTTTTAAAATAAAGCTCATGGATTTCTTCAAAAATTATGTAATCATGTATTTATCTTCAAAATCTCGCCTTAATGGCTTTAATCGCCATTTAAGTCTAAGTGTTCATTTGGTGAAAGAGTTTGGGTTATTTCTTCAATTACTTGTTGCGTTATATTCTCTCTTTCATGATCTCAGGTTAAATCTTCGGTCGAAAAATGGAAAAGTAAATTCATATGAATATATAACTATTTTCCTTGAGATATCCTTCTCAGTAGCAAACAAATGGTTTCCCGTCTTATATTCTAGCCAATGTCAAAGCTTTTAATAAAACTTCATAATTAGTGTTTGTATAAATTCTTCATTTCCAATGCAAACTTTGATTAGCGATAACTTGAAATCCACTTGTGCTCCAAATTTCATTTTTCTTTTAAAATAAAGCTCATGGAATTCTTCAAAAATTATGTAATCATGTATTTGTCTTCAAAATCTCGCCTTAATGGTTTAAATCGCCATTTAAGTATAAGTGTTCATTTGCTGAATTTTGGACAGTCAGCGGTCGTGTGTACGTATGCTTATCCATATTAGATTAAACCTGTGGTTTGGTATATTTTATCTTGTCTCAAAAGTAAAAGCTTGATGATTCTTCCATTTTTTCACCACATATGCAGTAACCTTATTTGGGAGATAAATGAACATATATATATTTTTGTTTTTATTAAAAAAACAAATGGTTTCCCGTCTGTAATTTCTAGCCAATGTCAAAGCTTTTAATAAAACTTCATAATTAGTGTTTGTATGAATTCTTCATTTCCAATGCAAACTTTGATTAGCGATAACTTGAAATCCACTTGTGCTCCAAATTTCATTTTTCTTTTAAAATAAAGCTCATGGATTTCTTCAAAAATTATGTAATCATGTATTTATCTTCAAAATCTCGCCTTAATGGCTTTAATCGCCATTTAAGTCTAAGTGTTCATTTGGTGAAAGAGTTTGGGTTATTTCTTCAATTACTTGTTGCGTTATATTCTCTCTTTCATGATCTCAGGTTAAATCTTCGGTCGAAAAATGGAAAAGTAAATTCATATGAATATATAACTATTTTCCTTGAGATATCCTTCTCAGTAGCAAACAAATGGTTTCCCGTCTTATATTCTAGCCAATGTCAAAGCTTTTAATAAAACTTCATAATTAGTGTTTGTATAAATTCTTCATTTCCAATGCAAACTTTGATTAGCGATAACTTGAAATCCACTTGTGCTCCAAATTTCATTTTTCTTTTAAAATAAAGCTCATGGAATTCTTCAAAAATTATGTAATCATGTATTTGTCTTCAAAATCTCGCCTTAATGGTTTAAATCGCCATTTAAGTATAAGTGTTCATTTGCTGAATTTTGGACAGTCAGCGGTCGTGTGTACGTATGCTTATCCATATTAGATTAAACCTGTGGTTTGGTATATTTTATCTTGTCTCAAAAGTAAAAGCTTGATGATTCTTCCATTTTTTCACCACATATGCAGTAACCTTATTTGGGAGATAAATGAACATATATATATTTTTGTTTTTATTAAAAAAACAAATGGTTTCCCGTCTGTAATTTCTAGCCAATGTCAAAGCTTTTAATAAAACTTCATAATTAGTGTTTGTATGAATTCTTCATTTCCAATGCAAACTTTGATTAGCGATAACTTGAAATCCACTTGTGCTCCAAATTTCATTTTTCTTTTAAAATAAAGCTCATGGATTTCTTCAAAAATTATGTAATCATGTATTTATCTTCAAAATCTCGCCTTAATGGCTTAAATCGCCATTTAAGTCTAAGTGTTCATTTGGTGAAAGAGTTTGGGTTATTTCTTCAATTACTTGTTGCGTTATATTCTCTCTTTCATGATCTCAGGTTAAATCTTCGGTCGAAAAATGGAAAAGTAAATTCATATGAATATATAACTATTTTCCTTGAGATATCCTTCTCAGTAGCAAACAAATGGTTTCCCGTCTTATATTCTAGCCAATGTCAAAGCTTTTAATAAAACTTCATAATTAGTGTTTGTATAAATTCTTCATTTCCAATGCAAACTTTGATTAGCGATAACTTGAAATCCACTTGTGCTCCAAATTTCATTTTTCTTTTAAAATAAAGCTCATGGAATTCTTCAAAAATTATGTAATCATGTATTTGTCTTCAAAATCTCGCCTTAATGGTTTAAATCGCCATTTAAGTATAAGTGTTCATTTGCTGAATTTTGGACAGTCAGCGGTCGTGTGTACGTATGCTTATCCATATTAGATTAAACCTGTGGTTTGGTATATTTTATCTTGTCTCAAAAGTAAAAGCTTGATGATTCTTCCATTTTTTCACCACATATGCAGTAACCTTATTTGGGAGATAAATGAACATATATATATTTTTGTTTTTATTAAAAAAACAAATGGTTTCCCGTCTGTAATTTCTAGCCAATGTCAAAGCTTTTAATAAAACTTCATAATTAGTGTTTGTATGAATTCTTCATTTCCAATGCAAACTTTGATTAGCGATAACTTGAAATCCACTTGTGCTCCAAATTTCATTTTTCTTTTAAAATAAAGCTCATGGATTTCTTCAAAAATTATGTAATCATGTATTTATCTTCAAAATCTCGCCTTAATGGCTTAAATCGCCATTTAAGTCTAAGTGTTCATTTGGTGAAAGAGTTTGGGTTATTTCTTCAATTACTTGTTGCGTTATATTCTCTCTTTCATGATCTCAGGTTAAATCTTCGGTCGAAAAATGGAAAAGTAAATTCATATGAATATATAACTATTTTCCTTGAGATATCCTTCTCAGTAGCAAACAAATGGTTTCCCGTCTTATATTCTAGCCAATGTCAAAGCTTTTAATAAAACTTCATAATTAGTGTTTGTATAAATTCTTCATTTCCAATGCAAACTTTGATTAGCGATAACTTGAAATCCACTTGTGCTCCAAATTTCATTTTTCTTTTAAAATAAAGCTCATGGAATTCTTCAAAAATTATGTAATCATGTATTTGTCTTCAAAATCTCGCCTTAATGGTTTAAATCGCCATTTAAGTATAAGTGTTCATTTGCTGAATTTTGGACAGTCAGCGGTCGTGTGTACGTATGCTTATCCATATTAGATTAAACCTGTGGTTTGGTATATTTTATCTTGTCTCAAAAGTAAAAGCTTGATGATTCTTCCATTTTTTCACCACATATGCAGTAACCTTATTTGGGAGATAAATGAACATATATATATTTTTGTTTTTATTAAAAAAACAAATGGTTTCCCGTCTGTAATTTCTAGCCAATGTCAAAGCTTTTAATAAAACTTCATAATTAGTGTTTGTATGAATTCTTCATTTCCAATGCAAACTTTGATTAGCGATAACTTGAAATCCACTTGTGCTCCAAATTTCATTTTTCTTTTAAAATAAAGCTCATGGATTTCTTCAAAAATTATGTAATCATGTATTTATCTTCAAAATCTCGCCTTAATGGCTTAAATCGCCATTTAAGTCTAAGTGTTCATTTGGTGAAAGAGTTTGGGTTATTTCTTCAATTACTTGTTGCGTTATATTCTCTCTTTCATGATCTCAGGTTAAATCTTCGGTCGAAAAATGGAAAAGTAAATTCATATGAATATATAACTATTTTCCTTGAGATATCCTTCTCAGTAGCAAACAAATGGTTTCCCGTCTTATATTCTAGCCAATGTCAAAGCTTTTAATAAAACTTCATAATTAGTGTTTGTATAAATTCTTCATTTCCAATGCAAACTTTGATTAGCGATAACTTGAAATCCACTTGTGCTCCAAATTTCATTTTTCTTTTAAAATAAAGCTCATGGAATTCTTCAAAAATTATGTAATCATGTATTTGTCTTCAAAATCTCGCCTTAATGGTTTAAATCGCCATTTAAGTATAAGTGTTCATTTGCTGAATTTTGGACAGTCAGCGGTCGTGTGTACGTATGCTTATCCATATTAGATTAAACCTGTGGTTTGGTATATTTTATCTTGTCTCAAAAGTAAAAGCTTGATGATTCTTCCATTTTTTCACCACATATGCAGTAACCTTATTTGGGAGATAAATGAACAA